>NC_091747.1:34818491-34913491 GCF_043380555.1 Nothobranchius furzeri | reverse complement strand
ATTAAAAAAAACATTTAAACATACATAATTTAGTGGCGTTCACAAAATGTTGTACACTATTTATTTAGTCCTGTTAAGTGGTTCTGTAGCAGTGTTCACTGGCAATGTGTCCTCAGAGAGATTATTTATCAGCGTGAGAAACCTATTTCTATCTATTTCTACCTTATTTATAACATATTTATTTACAGGTCTCATCAGTTAATGTAATAATTGGCCCAGCCACAGCGATCGGAGGGTGTGCTGCAAGGTGTTTTAATAATTACACAAAAATTTCATTAGAAATTAAAAAAGGATTCATTGGTGATAAATCTTAAAAATGTCGCTAACCTTCCTAACCATGGAGATAGTTTTACAGTCAAGAGAAGAATTTTAGGATGTAACAAACAATGGTCAGAGCTAGAGTCAGATGGATCAATTCATCCAGCGATGGTTCACCTTGATAAGGTGGCTGAAGATCATTTTCATCTGAAGTTATTGATTTGATCAGAAACCTCATAAACCAATGAAACAGATCTGGATGCTTAATATAAAGTTTCATTTTGACATTCTTCATCACTGAAGAAGTCCTTGCTGCTTCTCTCGTTTCACGAAGTCCATTTCACACATCAGAGAAATAACCTTGTCTCAGAGGCTGAGGTGAACTTAGCTGTCGTGAGAGCGTAAAGGCTGGTGATGTTTGTCCGGTCATTTTAAACCCCCGGTCTGTCAGTGAGATGGAAACAAATGACAATGCAAGACGCCACGTGTAGACAAAGATGAACCTTCTGCTGTTGATGGGCAGCAGGCTCTTCTCAGAGATGCTGGTAGAAGCAGGAGGGATTGGAAACTATTTGCTGAAACAATGTGAAACCGTGAGCCATTTATCAGGTGGACTGTAATGAACAAAAGCACCAGCTCAGAACTTTTAGTCCTTCGTTCAATACCATCTCTGTTCTGTCGCGATCTAGTTAGTGCTGCTCTGAGGGATCGGCCTGTCTGACACTTTTAGAGATGAGTGATTGAAGGGGCTGCAATAACATCCTCAACATGCTCTCTGTGGAAGAATCTGAGCTTTTGGTTCTTTTCCTTCACTTAGAACAGATTTTAAAGACAAAGAAAAGCAAAGTTGGTATTATTTCTTTGACAGTCGCTGTTCATTAAATGTTTTTCTTCTAGTGCTTTGTACTTCCTATTTTTATACTTTATGCAGAGGTTTTATTTTTCCTACATTTAAAGAAATTAATATTTAGCACTAATATGTAAAAGTAGGATCCCTGTTGTGGTGATGGTAAACTCGATTCCTTATACTGAATCGAGTTTGAATGAGTCACTCACCAAAATGAATTGGGTTTTGTGAGTCACTGAGTCAGTTGCCCAGAGAGCAAAAAAAGTACATTTTCAATCACACTCCTTCCATGTAAATCCTACCGTTCACGTGGGTGGCTGAAAAAAGAAAACTATCCATTTTACACACTGAAATGTATTTTTTTTAAACACTGGTGGAACTGAGATAACATATATATTATCTTAGCAAAACAAACAAAGTGAATATAGTTACATGGCATCAGTCAGACTCTGAGATCAGCTCAGGCGAAGGAACGACTCTTCCCCAGTAACAGCCCTGAGTTTCTGGGTTAGGGGTGAGAGAGTCGTATGTAGCACTGGGTGACTTGAATTAACCGGGACCTGTGAGGGAGGGGATGAGCAAGTCGTTAGTTCTCTGAGTGAGGCCGACTACGGAGCTGAGTTATTCGGTCAAGCTATGATTTAGCACCGGGCATTGCGACTGCTAACGTGCTGTTAGCAGAGCGATGCTACTGTGACCTAATGAGCAAATCTCGTGACGTGAGCTTTTTACTCAGGGTTCTTGTTTCCAGCCCAGAGCACGTAAGGAAATGTTTTAGTTGTTGTTCATTCCCCTGTAGATATATTTATACTAATGAAATTAGTTTGCTAACAGTAACAGGGATGTGTAAAAGAAGTTAATTTACATCTAATTAAGGACCCGTGAGACATTAGCTTCCATATTAAATATGAAATCGATCTTACGGACCGTTGTGGGTTATTTAACCAGAAGATTGGAACTTTTTATTGCAGGGATTGTGTAACACTTTGTATTAACTGAGAGACAAGAGAAGAGAGAGTCCTTTAAAACATTTAAGATGATTTATTTCTAAACAGTTTAAACAATTTTAAACAAGACTAACTAACTGATGATGGATGGATGTGGTGTAATGAGACGTGCGATGAATGGTGTGTGTGAGTGATGTTATTATCAGAAATCTTGTATCCAGAGAAGCAAGTCTGAATGATGTTGTGATGTTTTGCTTCTAGCTATGATCAGAGTTTGATTGGAGTTTCATAAACACATGAGAAGCCATTTTTGTCGCTCCACACATACCCTTGATGAGACTTCCGTACAGATCTAGAATGCCAGGTCCTCAGACCACCCTTTTGGTACAGGAGCTGGTGAAACAGCGTCAGCAGTACAACAAACTAGTCTTTGGATCGTCTCCAGGTTTAAAAGCGACAGGTGGTTCACAGCGTCAAAAGGGACCCTCCTTGGGTCAGTGAGTCCAGCTTTTATTCTGAAAGGAACCGTTGCTTGGTTGGTAAAATGCAACAGATTTTATCCAGCTTGTTGGTTCTCGGCTTAAAAAGGAAGTCCGGATGGCCGGTCCGATACTTCGCTTAGCATGTGGTGAACTCCAGTGAGATCTTGAGAACTGACCTTAAGATGCCGTTGGAACTGGTTTTATTAATCTGGATGTTTTGATTTCTGGTCAAATCAAAGTTGGCAGATTTATAAACACCACAGAGACTATGCCACACTTCAGACAGGAAGGTTCTGATTGGATCAGTAACAGCAATGTGTCAAGCGTTTACGTTACGTGTATCAGCATGTCTAGTGCACTAGATTAAAGTCATTTACTTATTAAAGCATATTAATCATAACATTGTCCTTTCACAGATCGTCAACATTACATTATTGACTAACACTTGTTTTGATTAGCTTTATTAAAAATAGAGTTCTTTGATTTAATAAAAGAAAAGAGTCCTTTATCTTCATTCTTCTCTTTCTGGAAAGAAAACAGATTTAGAAGCGAATGCATGACCTTGAGGCAGTCTCATGCACTCTAGTACTGTGTCAGAGGCATCTGTGGAGAGAGGTTAAATAACCTTGGAGGAATAGCTCTTTCATCACGCTACAGATGAGTCAGCTGGGATTGTGAATCATGATTTATGAGTCAGTAAAGCGATTCTCGAGTATTCAACAATTTGTTCATGACTCACACGTCACTACACTCTAGGTTCTGTAGCTTTTTACATTTGAACAAATTGTTTTGAAACAAAATAATGCGGTTCCTGACAAAGAACTAGACAAATGTTACTCTATTCTCTGTCACACTGTACTGACATGTCCTCCTCCAACCTAAGTTTCCATAACTAAAGGGGTGAGCCAGGATAAACCAAGCTAACCCTAACTGCAACATTTATGAAAGAGGAAAGTGTGACGCCTTTTCTTAAAAGTAAACAAGGTGTTTGTGTCACAGATGGGAACGGGTTCTACCAGAGAGGAGTCTGAGAACAGAAAGTTCTGTCTCCTGTTCTACTCTTAGAACCTCTAGGAACAGAACTGCAGTCTGACAGCCAGGAGCTCTACTGGGAACTTCCGGAACAAGAAAATCTCTGATAGAAGAGCTTTAAGTTTAAAACAGTTCTGAATCTTATAGGGAGCTGATGAAGTGATGCTGAACCCGCAGAAACTCTCATCAGAACTCTGGCAGCAGTGATCTGGAACTGGAAAGTGATGAGAGCGTTTAGCTGAGTGATTAAACAGCGGGGATAAATGTGGAAAATTAAAGGTTAGCCTGGCTGCTGTTAATAGACAACAGTGTTGGGCTGATATTTAAACATGAACCGTACTTGGTGGTATGACCCATTTACCCACAAGTC
This sequence comes from Nothobranchius furzeri, assembly GCF_043380555.1. NCBI lineage: Eukaryota > Metazoa > Chordata > Actinopteri > Cyprinodontiformes > Nothobranchiidae > Nothobranchius > Nothobranchius furzeri. Next base: position 34,909,555 of record NC_091747.1, on the reverse strand, counting down.
AAGAGGACGTGGCTGCACATGTCAATAAACCAAGTAAACAAAGTTTACACTCTATATAGAAAACTATTGGATGGATGGATGGATGGATGGATGGATGGATGGATGGATGGAGTGAGTCAAACACCTTCAGGTCCACAGACTTCTTGGTTCTGGTCGGTTTAATAGCCGATCCGGCCGGGTGGCTTGGGAGATTTGGTGGGTTTCTGTTTTTACATCCGCTAATCTTCCAACCTTCGTGCCACTGAGCCACACACGCACACACACACACACACACACACACACACACACACACACACACACACACACACCTAGAGAGCTCTGCTGCCACAGCTTTCCCTCTCTGATTGCAATTAGTGAATTATGCACTTGGAGTTTGGCCAGCTATGCAGGATTAAATTATTCATAAATGTTAATAGGCGCTGGCCCTCCCTCTCTTTTATTTCCTCAATCTGCCTCCCGGGCCCCAGCTCATATAGCCCATGCTGGAGAGATAATATTGACCTTTTCATTGGGGCATGTTATTAGGAGCAGCTCTCTATTAAAACAAATGATGACATTGTCTGTAAAGCAAAATACAATAAGTAATTTCAAAGGGATTACTTTGGGTTCCATGTGGAACGAGCAGGAATAAATCCAGCTCTAGAAAGTAGAATGAACAACACTGAATGAAGTAAACCAACAAGCAGATCTTCATGGTCTCCAGTTTGAAGTTTTTTACATTCCCTATTTTTAAAAATATTTTTTTTGGTTAACAAAATGCAACATATTTTTTATTCAACCTGTCATGGTAATCATCATCAACTTCTCATCATTCTCACAAAGGTAAAAGTCTAGTATCTGTGTGGCATCTATAAATTAAGACCAACTTCCACAAAATGGACCTTATTTGTAAATTAAACAAAAATAAACTCCTGTATCAAATATGAACCTGGAGGTGTGGACGATCACAATGGTTCATACAGAACTTTTTAGGACACGCTCCAAAAATAAAAAGAAAAGAAAAAAACATACTCTTAAATTAACATCATGTCAATAGGTCAATATTTAGAGTTTTGGAGGGTTAAATAAAAGGGTTGACACAATAAATCAGTTCCAAAGTAATCAATAAAACTTGAAAATTCAAGTTTTATTGATTACTTAATTATTTTGTAATTTTTCCTTTAATAAATCATGTGTACGATGATAATAAAATACAGGGAACGTTTTCAGGCAAATAACGTTTTCATTAGGAAACTCAAAATGGTTTAAAAATGGTTAACAAGCTCAAGATTTTTTCTATTGGAAATCTATAAAGCTGTGTAAAAAAAATTCCAAACGGCGCTCCTTTTTCAGTCTGCTATCACGCAGCCACAACAGTGCTCTCTGCTGTTCTGTGCTTGTCTCGTGCTGGAGCGCTGTTTTACTTTTTTTTTAACGTAACGGCGGACTGCCCCGTTGACTGACATCCATGGCGTTCCAATCACAGTACTTTCATGGTTTTTTGGGCCAGTCACAGTGCTCTTTTAGCGAGGTAGGTGGGATGACCCTGCAAACAAACATGGCTGCCGCTCGAAACGGTCCAATCACAGGTATCAGCCAGGTAAACTACAAATCAAGATGGCTGCCGTTCTGTAGTGGCCCAATCATGGCGCTTTATAGATTTCATGGGCCAATCACAACACTAAGTAGGCGGGATGTTATTGGAAAAAATAAACAAACGTGACTAGTCGGCGGTCAGTCGCTCGTTTGAAACGGCTTTGGCATCAAGTTTGGATTATTATGACTTTGGCTTTTGTTTGAGTCAAGATCAGACAGAAGTACTAAAGTTTATTTAGGAAAAGGATGTGTTTTGCATCTTCTTTGATGGATTATGGTGGACTGCCTCGTTGACCGACATCTGTAGCAGTGAGTACGTCATGGCTTGCCAGGCTATAAGAAACAGAATCGATACCATTACGCAGGTATCTAGTAAATACTCAATACCAACGTTAGATCGATACTATCGATATTTTAGATCGATCCGCCCAGCCCTAGTCTGAATGCAGTGGGGACCTGCCACTCAAGCCGCGAGAGTGCAAGCACAAACTGCTGGGAGAGGTGCCCATGGCAGATCAGCTGCTCAGTGAGACAGTGTGAAGCTATGAGCTTCATGTCAGGGTCTCACAAAGGCTAATGGTCGCCTTTGTTTGCTAAATTAAAGAGGACTCCATGGACTTCTCCATGCATACTTTGCCTTGCCAACATGCTCGGAGATATCTGCATTCCTGAGAAGGCATTGTGAATAAAACCTGACTGCACAGATGCAAGCCGACCTTACCAAGGCGTGTCCTGCCAGTTGGGATGAATGATCCCAGACCAGGGCTCCTGGTCGGAACAAAGAGTCGGCCAGGAGAGGTCTCCGGTGGAGCAGGTTCTGCTCCCTGGGCCACATGGATGGCCATTGTAGAGAGGCCAGGATCCGGTGGGGGGCAGTGATAGTCTCAGGCTTGATTGGGGGTTTTGGTTGTGTGAATCAATGTGAGAGAGCATCGACCTTGCCGTTCTTGGAACCTGGTTGATAGGAGATGTGGAAATTATAATGTTCAAAAAGATGGCCCATTTGGCTTGCCAGGGGTCGAGTTGTTTTGTGGTCTTGATGTGGATCAGGTTCTGGTGGTCCATCCATATCAGGAAGGGCTCTGGGGGTTTCCATGAACCAGTGACACCATTGTTCCAAAGCCCATTTCACCACCAATAATTCACGGTTGCCTACTCCATAGTGCTGTTGAGTTGGGGTGAACTTCCTGGAGAAGAAACAGCAGGGATGGAGCTTCTGGTCTGGGCCGATCTGAGAAAGGATGGCCCCTGCCCCAAAATCAGAGGCGTCGACCTGTACCGTTAAAGATTTGGTAGAGTCTGGATGGAGAAAGAAGGGAGCCGAAGTGGAGTCTGATGACACGACGGAAGGCAGCCATGGCCTCCGGAGGCAGGGCAAAGGGATAAGGCTGGTCAGCGGGCCGGGTCAGGGAGGTTAGGGGGGCCACCACGGTGCTATAGTTGCAGATGAAACAGCGGTAGAAGTTTGAGAAGCCGAGGAAGGACCACAGCCGTTTGAGAGTGGAGGGAAGGGGGCCATTCTACGATGGCAGAAACCTTCTGGGGGGTCCTTGGCTATCCCCTCTGCTGAAAACACATAGCCCAGGAAGGTGGTGGTTTGTTGGTGGAAGGAACACTTCTCAAGCTTGCAATAGAGGTGATTCTGGAGAAAGCGTTGGAGGACAGCTCGGACATGTTGGACATGGTCTACCTCTGACTTAGAATAGATGAGGGTTGTTGTCAAGGTAGACGAACACCCAACAACCCAGCATGTCCCGAAGCATGTCGTTGAGGAACCATTGGAAAACTGCAGGGCTTTTGTAGAGGCCGAAGGGCATGACAAGGTACTCCCAATGTCCAGTGGGGGTGCTGAAGGCTGTTTTCCATTCATCACTCTCCTAAATACGGACCAGATCTTAGGTGTTCCGCAGATTGAGTCAGGTGAAGATGATAGCCTGGGAGAGGGAGTCCAGCATCGTGTTCAGGAGAGGGAGCGGGTGTCGATCGTTGATGTTGACTTGGTTCAGACCTCTACATTCGATGCAGGGGCAAAGTGTTCCCTCCTTCTTCGCAAAGAAGAACCCTGCTGAGGCAGGTGACGTGGAAGGCCTGATGAAACCCTGACCCAGGCCTTCGGCGATGTAGAGGTCCATTTGCCTGGTCTTGGCCAGTGAGAGGGAAAACTGGTTATCACCTTGGGGGGGGGGAAGAAGGTTGATAGCCATGTCGTAGGGTCTTTGTGGGTGGAGTCTGGTGGTTCTGGATTCAATGAAAACTCCCGCCAGGTCTCGGTATTCAGGTGGCACCTCTTCAATGGAGATGGGAGGAGCGGTGCGGTCTGGTTGTGGAACTCTAGATCTAGGGGGGAGGCACCCAGCCTGGCACTTGGGCCCCCATTGAAGAATCCGATGTGACAACCAGAAAATATGGGGGTCATGAGTCTGGAATCAAGGGTGGCCCAGAATGAGAGGAATGGTCGTTGAGGACGCAACAAGCAACAAGATGGATTCGATATGCTCTCCGACCTTCATCTGGATGGTTTTGGTGTGGTGATGGATGGGATAGGGTTGCAGTGGACGCCCGTCCACAGTGGCAACCGAGATGGGGTGGTTCAGGACCGCCAGAACGATCCATATGGTTTGGACACGCAATCCCAGAAAGTTAATAAAATTTCAACTTTTCATCACTGTCATTCAGACAAGGACATGGTCTCATATTCACCATATATTTTTCTCTTTATAATATGGGATGAACACATTCACATTTTTTTCTTCATTTATACAGTAAGTAAGAAGTAAGACTTCCTTTTACTCTAGCAAAACCTTGTGAGACTTCATATCTACCGCTTTTTCAACTTTGAACTGCCACCTTACCGTGGTGGAGGGGTTTGAGTCTCTCAATGATCCGAGGAGCTAAGTTGTCTGAGGCTTTCTGCCTCTGGTAGGGTCACCCATGGCAAAAAGGTGCTAGATGAGGGATCAGACAAAGAGCAGCCCGAAGACCTCTTATGATGAATTATATAAATGGAAACCATTCCCTCGCCCGGAAGTGGGTCACCGAGGCCCCCCTCTGGAGCCAGGCCTGGAGGTGGGGCACGTTGGCGAGCGCCTGGTGGCCGGGCTTTCACCCATGGAGCCCGGCCGGGCACAACCGAGAGAAGAAATATGGGTCCCCCTTCCCATGGACTCACCACTCGTGGGGGGGTGGGGGGGGGGGCAAATGGGTCGGGTGCACTGTGTGATGGGTGGTAGTCGAGGGTGGGGACCTTGGCGATCTGATCCTTGGCTACAGAAGCTGGCTCTTGGCACATGGCATTTCACCTCTCTGGTGGGAAAGGAGCCTGAGTTGGTGTGTGAGGTTGAGAGGTTCCAACTAGGTATAGTCGGAATCACCTCAACGCAGGGCTCTGGCTCTGGAACCAATTTCCTTGAGACAGGTTGGACTTTCTACCACTCTGGAGTTGCTCCCACTGAGAGGCGCCGAGCAGGGGTGGTTAGCCCCCCATCTTGGTGCCTGTACGTTGGGGTTTACCCCAGTGAATGAGAGGGTATCTTCCCTCCGCCTAAGTGTGGGGGGATGGGTTCTGACTGTGGTCTGTGCTTAAGCACCAAACTACAGTTCAGACTGTTAGGTAATTTCATTTTCCCATCCAGGGTTACCTTCCGGTGACTCTTTCATTCTGCTGGGGGACTTTAACGCTCACATGGGCAATGACAGTTAGACTTGAAGAGGTGTGGTTGGGAGGAACGTCCCCCCACCCACCCACCCCCCTGATCTGAATTTGAGTGGCGTTTTGTAATTGGACTTCTGTGCCAGTCATGGATTGTCCATAATGAACACCATGTTCAGACATGGTGCTCTTGGCACCAGGATACCTTAGGCGGCAGCACAATGATTGACTTTGTTGTTGTTTCGTCTGACCTGCGGCCGCATGTCTTGGACACTCAGGTGAAGAGAGGGGCGGAGCTGTCAACTGACGACTACCTGGTGGTGAGTTGGCTCAGATGGTAGGGGAGGATGCCAGTCAGACCAGGCAGGCATAAACAAATCGCGAGGGTCTGCTAGGAACGTCGTGCAGAGTCTCCTGTCAGAAGGAGCTTCAATTCCCACCACTGACAGAACTTCCAAAATGTTCAGGGGGAGGCGGGGCACACTGAGTCTGAATGGACCCTGTTCTGTGCCTCCATTGTTGAGGCAGCCGACTGGAGCTGTGGTCGCAGGATCGTCGGTGCCTGTCGTGGTAGCAACTCCCCTAACCCGCTGGTGGACACTGGCAGATAGGGACGCTGTCAAGCTGAAGAAAGAGTCATATCAGGTGTTTTTGGCCTGTGGGACTCCAGAGGCAGCTGACAGGTACCTGCAGTCGAAGCGGAATGTGGCTCGGGTGGTCGCCAAGGCAAAAACGTGGGTAAGGGAGGAGTTTGGTGAGACCATGGAGCAAGACTTCCATACGGCTTCGAGGAGATTCTGGTCCACCATCCGGTGTCTGGGGGGGGGGGGGGGGGCAGTGTGCTACCAACACTATCTTATCTGTAGTGGGGACGGTGTGTTGCTGACCTCTACTCAGGACGTTGTGGATCGGTTGGCAGAATACTTCTATTACGTCCCCGACAGGTGTTGTAAAAAGTGAAGGATAGGGGTAACATAAGAACTGGTGGAGGAGTTTAAAATGGTTTTATTTGTAACAAAAAGGTATTAAAAACAAGCAAACAGATCTCTCTAAAAGGTTAACATTACACAGCAAATCATCACCTATAAAACACCTGGTTAAAACTTATATTAAAGCTTAACCGAGCAAAAGGTGTTTTAAAATCCCCAAAGTTGATAACTGTTCCCAAAACACTACACTGACTAAAACACCTAGTAAAACTTATTTTAAAAAGCTTTACCACACGAAGGTGTTTAAAAACCAAGGTCAGTAAAATTGCACAAACAAAGTTAACCTTAAAACCGAACACAAACATCAAAGGATCCCACTGGATCATCCCAAACTTATCTCCAAGAGTTAAAAACTACCACCGTTTAAAACTCAAACGAATCCAACCAAATCTAAATGAAAGGGGTTGAAAACAAACAAAAACCGGGAGGACAGCAGAACCCCTGCACTGCTGCCTCCCAGACTGCTGAAGGCACAGCCTTTTTATACAGGTGTTGGCAATCAAGGAAGATTCAGCTCAGCTGTGCTCCTCAGCAGCCTGGGAGAGAGGAGGAGGAGGGGCGGTGTGAGGCTGTTTCACCAGAGCTGGGTGATGCTGGCTCCTGCTCTTTCCCGGCCAGACTGGCAACCTTAACAACTTCGAAGACATCCTCAATCCCACCGACACGTCTGCCAGTGAGAAAGCAGAGTCTGGGGACTTTGGGTTGGCCTCTCAAATCTCTGGTGCTGAGGTCACTGAGGTGGTTAGAAAAGCTCCTCTGTGGCAAGGCTCCAGGGGTGGATGAGATCCGCCCGGAGTTCCTTAAGGCTCTGGATGTTGTGGGGCTGTGTTGGCTGACGCGGCTCTGCAATATCGCGTGGACATCGGGGGCAGTCCCACTGAACTGGCAGACCGTGGTGGTGGTCCCCTTATTTAAAAAGGGGGGCCGCAGGGTGTGTTCCAACTATGAGGGAATCACAATCCTGAGCCTTCCTGGTACGGTCCATTCAGGGGTTCTGGACAAGAGGGACCGTCGGGTTGTTGAACCTCAGATTCAGGAGGAGCAATGTGGTTTTTGTCCTGGACGTGGAACACTGGATCAGCTCAATACCCTTAGGGGGATCCTGGAGAGTGCGTGGGAATTTGACCAACCAGTCTACATGTGTTTTGTGGATTTGGAGAAGGCGTTTGACCACGTCCCTTGGGGGGGCCTGTGGGGGGTACTCCAGGAGTATGGGGTACCAGGCTCTCTGATGCGGGCCGTTAGGTCCCTGTATGATGGGTGTCAGAGCTTGGTCCACATTGCCGGTAGTAAGTCGGGCTCGTTCCCAGTGAGAGTTGGACTCTGTCAAGGCTGTCCTTTGTCACCTATTCTGTTCATAACCTTTATGGAAAGGATTTCTAGGCACAGCCAAGGTGTGGAGGGCATCTGTATTGGTGGCCTGAGGATCAGGTCTCTGCTTTTTGCAGATGATGTGGTCCTGTTGGCTTCATCAGAACGTGATCTTTAGCTTTCGCTGAAGTGGTTCGCAGCCGAGTGTGAAGCAGCTGGGATGAGAACCAGCTCCTCTAAATCTGAGACCATGGTCTTGATTCAGAAAAGGGTAGAATGCCCTCTCCGGGTCAGGGATGAGGTCCTGCCCCAAGTGGAGGAGTTTAAGTATCTCAGGGTCTTGTTCACGAGTGAGGGAAAGCTGGAGCGTGAGATCGATAGGCAGATTGGTGCTGCATCTGCAGTGATGCGGGCGTTCTACCGGGCGTCGTGGTGAAGAGAGAGCTGAGTCAGAAGGCAAAGCTCTCGATTTACTAGTCGATCTACGTTCCTACCCTCACCTATGGTCATGAGCTGTGGGTAGTGACCGAAAGAACGAGATCGCGGATACAAGCGACCGAAATGAGTTTTCTCCGAAGAGTGGCTGGGCTCTCCCTTAGAGATAGGGTGAGAAGCTCGGTCATTCGGGAGGGGCTCGGAGTAGACCTGCTGCTCCTCCACATCGAGAGGAGCCAGTTGAGGTGGCTCGGGCATCTGGTCAGGATGCCTCCTGGATGCTTCCCTGGTGAGGTTTTCCGGGCATGTCCAACCGGGAGGAGACCTAAAGGTAGACCCAGGACACGGTGGAGGGACTATGTCTCTCACCTGCCCAGAGAACGCCTTGGGATTCCCCCGGAGGAGCTGGCCCAAGTGGCTGGGGAGAGGGAATTCTAGGCCTCTCGTCTTAGCCTACTGCCCCCGCGACCCGACTCCGGATAAGTGGATGAAAATGAATGGATGGATGGAACTGCTTTATTAACCTATAATTCCCTCCAATGGCCAATCACCCTAGAACAGAGAGCTTTGCTGGCTGTTGTGGCTGACCGCTGCCACATGCCACCTCCCATGCGTTAGGTTATCAAAGCGATAATGAAAAGTTTCACAGACCTTTGCCATCTGTTGCCTCTCCTGTGTCGAGCCCATTAGGAGAGTCGTCTGTTGTATTAGCCTTGGTAGTCCTGTAGTTAAAGCATCTGCTTTTCATTTTGTTGTGCGATGTCCTGATGCCAGTTCAACTCTAGTTGAAGGCAACAATTAATTTTGTCAGCTGAAGGTCGTTTCCAAGCAGCATTTTAGTTCATTTACTCTGCTGACCTCACATGGACTCACACTGGCTAAATAAACAAAGAATAAAAATAAAAAAAGATCAATACTTACTTTAAAAAAAAGTTTACTGATAAATGGTTGAAAACATCATACTGGCAAGTGTTGCTAAAATAACTTTAAAACATTACTGCTGCGACTGGGAGTGGAATCGGCACAACACAGCATGCCAGTAAATTAGTCGAACCACTGGGCTACCAAGTCTGCTACAAAAAAATAGCTGCCTAAAACACATGTCCTGTGCTGCCCATCATGTGCATTGCTGTAGACAGGACTCATGGTTTATAGTGGCGTTTTTTCCTCAATTCATAAGTAATTTGTCGAAATGTCCACTCTGGTACTGGTGGACGTTTAAAGCAGTCATCTGTGACATGAAGATTGCAGACTAAAACATTCTTACCTGCAGCATGAAATCAATTGCTTTTGCATGCAGCTAGGAAGAGAAAGTGAATATTTGTGGCCTACTTCCAGGGGAGGCAATTCAATTCAATTCAATTCAAGTTTATTTATAAAGCGCCAAATCACGACAAGAGTCGTCTCAAGAAACTTCACATAATAAACATTCCAATTCAGGACAGTTCATTAGGCCAATCAGAAATAATTTTTCCTATATAAGGAACCCAGCAAATTGCATCAAGTCACTGACAAGTGTCAGTGACTATACAGCAATCCTCATACTGAGCAAGCATAAAGCGACAGTGGAGAGGAAAACTCCCTTTTAACAGGAAGAAACCTCCAGAGAATCCCGGCTCAGTATAAGCAGCCATCCTCCACGACTCACTGGGGATTGAGAAGACAGAGCAGACACACACGCACACGCACACGCACACACACACACACACACACACACACACACACACACACACACACACACACACACACACACACACACACACACAAAGACTACTAATGTGTCTATAGTTATGTTGTGATGTCTTAGTAAATATTCTATTTGGTGAAAGATAAACTTTATTGTATTTGTCCTAGTGGATCTATAATTAAACGGATAAACTAGTATTAGCACATCCAATGTCAAGGAAAGCAAAAAGCCATTATCAGGAGAGGGAGAATGTTTTAGTGGTTAGCAGCATTGTGCTAGTCGATGGCCCCCTCCATGAGGTCACCACAGCTCAGCAGAACGTCATTGTAGCTTCTTCTGGGGAGAAAAACACTTACAGAGAAAACAAAGTTAACAGCTGAAATTGCAGAAAATAGTACAGTTAAAGAGCAGACTGTAGAAGAAAGCAGTAGAGTGTGAAAAGTGGTCAGTGTATCCTCCAGCAGTCTAAGCCTATAGCAGCATAACTACAGAGTTAACTCTGGATAATCTATCCTATTTAGATGGAGGCATGTTGGAGTCATGGCAAGGGAGAGCCGTCTTTACTGACTGTACACTCCACCTCCCTGTACTCCCCCACTTGTCCAGATTTAGGCTAACATCAGATTTTAACCATAGGCCCTATCAAATAAAAATGTTTTAAGCCTATTCTTAAAAGTAGACAAAGTGTATGCCTCACGGAGTAAAGCTGGGAGCTGGTTCCACAGGAGAGGAGCCTGATAACTAAAAGATCTGCCTCCCATCCTAATTTTAGATATTCTGGGAACCACCAGTAGACCTGCAGTCTGAGAGCGAAGTGCTCGGTTAGGAACGTATGGAACAATCAGATCACTGATGTATGATGGAGCTTGATCATTAAGAGCTTTATATGTGAGAAGAAGGATCTTAAAATCTATTCTGAATTTAAAAGGGAGCCAATGTAGGGAATCTAAGACAGGAGAGATATGATCTCTCTTTTTAATTCTCATCAGAACTCTAGCTGCAGCATTTTGGACAAGCTGAAGACTTTTAACTACATTCTGTGGACTTCCTGAGAGCAATGAATTACAGTAATCCATTCTTGATGTAATAAATGCATGAACTAGTTTTTCAGCATCACTCCTGGAAAGGATCCTTCTCATCTTAGCAATATTCCGAAGGTGGAAAAAGGACTTGTGAAACCTGGGATTTGAATGACATGTCCTGGTCAAAGATAACACCGAGGTTCCTTACTTTGTTCTCGGAGATTAATGTAATGCCATTCAGGTCAGGCGATTGGCTAAGCAATTTTCTTTTCTGGATTTCTGGTCCAAAGATGAGAACTTCCATCTTGTCTTGATTTAAAAGCAAGAAGTTTAGAGTCATCCAACCTTTTATGTCCTCAAGACAAGCCTGTAATCTACCCAACCGATTAGGTTCATCAGGGTTAATGGATAAATATAGCTGAGTTTCGTCAGCATAACAGTGGAAGTTTATCCCATGCTGTCTAATGATTTTACCAATTGGGAGCATATATATAGTAAAAAGAATTGGTCCAAGCACTGAACCCTGTGGTACTCCGCAAGTAACCCTGGAGTATGAAGATTTGTCATGTACATTTACAAAATGAAATCTGTCAGACAGGTAGGATTTAAACCAGCCTAACGCTGTTCCTTTGATCCCTACAACATGTTCAAGTCTTTCTAAAAGAACATTGTGATCAACTGTGTCAAAGGCAGCACTGAGATCTAACAAGACTAGAACAGACACAAGATTCTTATCTGAGGCCATGAGAATATCATTTGTAACTCTCACTAATGCAGTTTCAGTGCTGTGATACTCTCTAAAACCAGACTGAAATTCCTCAAACAGAGCATTGGTGTTTAAATGCTCACATACTTGGATGGCCACTATTTTCTCCAGGACTTTGGATAAAAATGGAAGGTTAGATATTGGTCTATAATTCATTGGGTAATCTGGATCCAGACAAGCTTTCTTAAGTGAAGGTTTGATTACAGCAAACTTGAAATCTTGTGGTACATACCCATTTACTAAGGATAGATTGATTATATCTAGAATGGGGGCAGTAACCAAAGGAAATGCATCTTTAAATAATTTGGTTGGGATTGGATCCAAAATGCAAGTTGAAGGTTTAGATGAAGCTAATATTTTTGATAACTCTGAAAGCTCAACTGGATCAAAACGGTTCAAGCACAGATGAGGTTCTACAGTCACCTCTGATGCTGCCTCACTTACTGAGGAAGAAGAAATCGCATTAGGGAGGATGCTAAAGATTTTGTTTCTAATAGAATTAATTTTACTTGTAAAAAATCCCATGAAGTCATTGCTGCTGAGGGCTAAGGGAATAGATGGCTCAGAGCTATGATTCTGTGTAAGTTTAGCAACTGTACTGAAAATAAATTTAGGATTATGCTTATTCTCCTCAATTAGTGCTGAAAAATAAGCAGTTCTAGTTTGTCGAAGCTTATTTTTTTAAAGCACAAGGCTATTTTTCCAGAGTAGGTAGGCCTCCTCATGGTGCGTAAAGCGCCATGCTCTCTCCAATTTCCTAGAGTTTTGTTTTAAGGCTCGTAAATGAGAATTAAACCAGGGAGCCAACTTCCTGTCCCTAATTATCTTCTTTTTTAAAGGGGCCACATCATCTAATGCCACACGTAAAGAGGAATTAACATGATGAACTAAGGCATCAATTTGTGAGGGGCTAGAACTGAAAATATTGCCCTCTGCTACGTTCCTCTGAGATGCTGAGGACAGTAAAGATGGAACAGTTGATTTAAAAGATGCAACTGCGTTGTCAGATAGAGACCAACTATAGTGAAATTTACTTTCATGTCTCGAGAACTCAGTTATAAAAAACTCAAAGGTTATCAGAAAGTGGTCCGAGAGGACTGGATTATGTGGAAAGATCGTTATTTCCTCACACTCAATGCCATAAGTCAGCACAAGGTCCAATGTATGATGGCAGGAGTGGGTGGAGCTATGTATTCTTTGAGTAAAACCAATTGAGTCTAAGATATTTCTAAAGGCTACATTGAGGCAATCATTTTTAATGTCCACATGAATATTAAAATCCCCCACTACAATGACCTTATCAGTATTTATCACCAAATCAGATAAAAAATCAGAGATCTGATCCAAAAACTCAGAGTAAGGGCCTGGTGGACGATATAAAACTGCAAACGAGTGGTTTTACAGTTTTGCAATCTGGATTAGGAAAACTAAGAAAAAGATGTTCAAACGAACTGTAACTATTAATCTGTAAGGGACTGATCAATAAGTCCGAATGAAAAATAGTTGCCACTCCTCCTCCTCGCCCTGTACTTCGAGCAATATGATGATTTAAGTAATTTGAAGGAGTCGACTCATTTAAGCTAACATAGTCCTCTTGCTGCAGCCAGGATTCTGTGAGAGAGAGCAAAGAGAGGCAGGTTCCAGGTCTAAGGCCCAATCCCAATACTCGCACTTCCACATTTGTGCGATCCCGGCCAGAGGTGCGAGTACTTATTGTGTCTCGATTATCAAGTGTGGAAGTAGATCATGCTCTTTTGCTACCTTTATCCCAACTTCACCCAAGTGCATCGCTGCAGCCCTTTTTTGAAAATACGCATTTTCAAATGAAAGTAGCTTATTTTAGGAAGATTAGTTGATGCTCTGAATATTTTAGACAAAGAAGCAATTAAAGTAAATTTATTCCTAATAATTGTTCAATGTAGCACAGCAACCAGCATCCCAGCATGCGTTGCGGCCCATGACGCAATGCTTCCTGTCTCAATTTGGCAATAATTTGCACACTTGTGTACCACGCACTCGAAGCCTTACTGCACACATCCTCCAAGTGCACTTCACAGAAGACCATAGGACGCAGTGAGAGTATTGGGACTTGACCTATAATTAGCTTCAGGGAGAGGAGCAATTCCTGATGATGTACTTGGGGCTACTTTGTCTATCTGCAGGCCTCGAAAAACAAATTAGTTGAGGCAGGAAAATACAGCCAAACCCCTTATTTCTTATTAGGGAAGGAGAATATCTCATGGTAAAAAGCTCAAAAAAGGCAATTTTTCATGATACATTAAGCCTTAAAAATAAGAGTTGCTGGAACAAAATGTGTAGTGGTACCAGTAAGCTGATGAGGGAGCAGCAGCTAAATCCATACAGATACAAAAGATGTCTGGATCCATTCTCATTTATTCGTCTCACCCACTACACAAGAACACCAGGATGAAGATATAACATTCAGCTACAAATAACATCAGATCTGATCTAGTAATCTTTAGCTCATGAAGTGTTTTCACCTGGAAAAGTGATGTTTGTTTTTTTGATCCATCATAAATATTAGAGGTAGATTTTGTTCCTAAGATTTTCATCCTGCTTCATGATGAACATGGATATGTTTGACATACAGCTGTTGGTAATTATGCATCTTGGGTGAGCAGCCTGGTCCAACCCAGCTGTCAGTCATTCGCTTTAAAACATCTAGAGAAAGGATGTACTCTGATTCTTTGGTTGTTGAGACAGTAGGAGACTGACAGGTGAAAGGAGAAAGACAATATTAAAACAGAAACTCAGTCGAGTTGTCTTTCTAGAGTGTTTCACCAAAGCTCAGAAGACAAACTACCAAATCTATCACAGAAGCAGCTTATAGTTTAGACACAACTGACTTATTTACTTCTGGATTTACTGAGTTAAGAGGGGAATTTTTAAAGTGGAGCTCAAATAACAAAATATTCATTTATATTCTTTTTATTGTGTATAGATAAGCGGTAAAGAGTGATTTTATCAACTTCAAGTGGTTCAAAGGCTTCTAATCTGCTCATTTAATTTAATCAAGCCCTCAAAGAAGTTAACAGAAGGTGTTCGAGATTTCAATCAAATCATTAACGTGGTAATTTAAGGAAGATGATATGGGTCAAACTTTAGAAGCAGCTGAGAATAAAGCCTTTTTATTTAGAAGAGAACTACATAATGTCCTTCTGAGTTTGTCAGAAGCCAGTTACCTTCTTTTCAGCAGATAGAATCTTCGAGATAAACAACCAGGTGAAACAAATAAAATTCAATGAGATGAGAGAGGAATCTTGGTCATCACTATCAATGTCATCATCATTATTATCACCAACATCATCATTAATATCACCATTAAAATCATCATCATTATCATCACCAGCAATCATCATCATTATTATCATCACTGCCATCATCATCACCGACATCACCATCAATATCATCGTCATCTTCACCAACATCACCATCAATGTCTTCGTCATTTTCGCCAACATCACCATCAATATCATTGTCATCATCATCATCATCACCATCAATATCATTGTCATCATCACCACCATCAATATCATCATCATAATCATCATCATCATCATCATTAATATCATCACTACCTACATCATCATCTTCAGTATTATCACCATCATAATCACTATCACCATCAACATCATCATCATCATCATCATCATCATCATCATCACCATTATTATCATTATTATCATTGCTGCCATCATCATCACCAACATCACCATAATCTCCATTATCATCATCATCATCATCATCATCATCATCATCATCATCACCACCATTATCACCATCATCATCAACATCAACATTGCAATCAATATCATCATCATCATCATTAAAATCACCAACAATATAATCTTCATCAACATCACCATCAATATCATGATCATCACCATCATCATCATTAATATTATCACTACCTACATCATTGTAACAGAATGAAATGACTGTTTTCTTCCCAAAAGTCATTTTCCACTCTCCTCTGACACAGAACTAATCTGCATGAGCTATTGCCCCAAGGTCTCATGCAATTGCTAAACTGCTTCCGTTCCAGCCCAAGAGAAAAATGAAGAAAAGGACTCTTTCTTTTTAATAAATCAAAGAACTCTGTATTTAATAAAGTTAATCAAACAAAGTGTTAGTCAATATTAAGATGTGACCAATCTGTGAAATCAAAATATTAATTACTTTATTATAATCCTATAGAATATAATAAGTAATATGACTTTAAATGTTTCCACTAGGACTGATCTCAAGTAGCGTTAAGACATGACACATTGCTTTTACTGATCCAGTGGGAATCTGCCAGATCTGACGGAGGCGTGGTTTTGGTGGTGCTTGGTAAATCTGTCATCTTTTCAGTCGACCATAAACCAAAACATCCGACGTATAAAACTATGCCCACGTCATCTTTAACACCAGTTCAAAGCGTTCGAGAGAAGTTGACGGAGTGGCCAATCCGTAATTCAATTCAATTCTAGTTTATTTATGTTGGATTGAGTGTCTACAGGTGTAAGTTATAATGAACTCATGTCAGAATAAAAGGACGGGTAAGGCTCCACCCACTGCGTTTAAAGGACTGTCTGTCACAAGGGGAAGCAGATGAGCGGCGGAGGTGCAGTGGTGGAGTCCCCCGTCATGAAAGAAGACTGTATGATTCTCTCATTTATTACCACTCAAATTCTAGTACAAGGGCACAGCCCGAAAGCGACTCTGCTAACAATTTATATAGCGCCAAATCATGACAAGAGTCGTCTCAAGGCACTTCACATGATAAACATTCCAATTCTGGTCAGTTCATTAAGCCAATCAGAAATAATGTTTCCTACATAAGAAACCCAGCAAATTGCATCAAATCACTGACTAGTGTCAGTGACTTTAGAGCAATCCTCATACCAAGCAAGCATAAAGCGACAGTGGAGAGGAAAACTCCCTTTTAACAGGAATAAACCTCCAGAGAATCCTGGCTCAGTATAAGCAGCCATCCTCCACGACTCACTGGGGATCGAGAAGACAGAGCAGGCACACACACACACGCACACACACACACACACACACACACACACACACACACACACACACACACACACACACACACACACACACACACACACACAAAGACAAGTAATGTGTCTATAGTTATATTGTGATGTCTTAGTAAATATTCTATTTGGTGAGAGATAAACTTTATTGTATTTATCCTAGTGGATCTATAATTAAACGGATAAACTAGTAGTAGCACATCCAATGTCAAGGAAAGCAAAAAGTTATTATCAAGAGAGGGAGAATGTTTGTGGTTAGCAGCAGTGAGCTAGAAGATGGCCCCCTCCATGAGGCCACCAGAGCTCAGCAGAACATCATTGTAGCTTCTTCTGGGGAGAAAAACACTTAGAGAGAAAATAAAGTTAACAGCTGAAATTGCAGAAAATAGTACAGTTAAAGAGCAAATCATAGAAGAAAGCAGTAGAGTGTGAAAAGTGGTCAGTGTGTCCTCCAGCTGTCTAAGCCTAGAGCAGCATAACTACAGAGATAACTCAGGATAATCTATACTATTTAGATGGAGGCATGTTGTAACTCACCTCTTCAGCCGAAAGAACCAACGACAAGCTGGAAAACCTGTTGCCGTTCCACCTGCTGCAACGGTTCCTTTCAGAATAAAAGCTGAACCATCACGATCCCGTTTTGGGTCTTGTTAGATGCCGATAAACTGTCATGACCCGGAAGTATCTCAAGACTGGTGGTCGGCTTCCGCGGCCGTTCTACAAGCTTCGGCTCCAAAGGTCCAAGCTGGACCTCTACACCTCCTGATCTAGACGGGGACTTCCGCTAAGGGTACGTAGACCGACAAATGTCGTTGAATGTGTTAGCGCTTAGCGCGAAGACATCACCTTCACTTCCCACCAGAACTAATTGTTTCTTCGGATTTGCTGGTTCTGAACAACATTCAACACTGCACCATTCTCCATCTCATTCATCTTAGTTACACAATACATTTAGTGTTGAAGTTAGTCTAGTTTTAATTTGTTTAGTAATAAATCTTTAAACTTTTAAAACTTGACTCTCTCTTCTGTTGTCTCTGAGTTAATACGAAGTGGTTACTTAATCCCTGCAATAAAAAGTCCCAATCTTCTGATTAAAAAGTACCCACAGATCCATAAGTTTGATTCCATATTTCCTATGGAATCTTGTCTTATGGCTCATGATTTAATATGTAAATTAAACCATGACAGAATGGTGAGCCATTGCCAGATATTTGTACATTGTTGACACTTCGTGCTCATTCTGAGACATTTTTAAACAGTAAAACACTTAAAACTGATGTTTCTGGTTGAAAACGGGTGGATCTCGCAGTCTACCACTAAAGTGCAGCATCTCCATTTTAAGTCAAAAGGGGGTGTGACACTGTTCACCTCCCACAAAGAGGCACTGATTCATTTCATCAACTAAGGCTGACGTCATCTCAAGCTATATTGGAGCTTCTAGCACAAAAAAAAAAAAAAAAAAAAAAAACACGGGTTTTTTCCTGCTGACATCTTCAATGTAAATACATGTTTATTTGTATTTTTTGAGTGTTTCGTGACATTGTGTATTTTCTTGTGTACGGAGATAAAAGAATTTCTCCACCGGAAGTTCGCTTCCCCTGATTGCCGTTTGATCACCGGTAAATCAGCCCGTAGCCTGACTAGCATTGAATTGCGACAGTCTTATAGGCATTTAAAACGGAAGAGTGTCACTGCAGCACGAATTGCACACGCTAAATAGTCTGAAATATTAACACAAATGAGTCACGGACGTTCGGTTATTCGGACTGGTCAGTTCTACGACAGAATTAGACTGCAAAGTCCTGGTCAGCTGACAGGCTCCGCTAGCTTAGCATGCTCAGCTGCTAAGGTTTAGCTCTCGATTTCGGCAAAAACGGAGTAGCTACCCGCAGCTGAATATCGATTGACACAGCGAACCTGTGTCTTAAAATCCGCTAGTACCCGAGGGATAAAACTTCGCTTCGTTCGAGTAGTTTTAGCGGCATTTTTAACACATTTGGTGTGAGAAACGGACTTCCGGTTAGCCATTTCTACTAACCGCCAGTTGGAGGGACGGCGCATGCGCACACATGCCGCCATCTTGCCTGGTAAGCCCACACAACCTCTCGGACAGCCATCTTGGCACAGTCCGCCGAGTGACATCTCTGGGTCATTGCAGAGACTGTTCTGTCCTGAATGTCATTCAAAACACTGCAATTTCTCCTGTAACAAAGTTCATATACATCCATCCAGTAAGCAGGGGTTTCCTATTCAGCTTCCATTAATTTTATAACGAATTAAAGGATCTGTTACGTCTATACAATGGCTTCTGAGCAATATAATCATCTGACTTCTCTCATTCTCCAGTGGAAAACTGAAACACAGACCCAGCTAAATATGCAGCTTGCTGAAATTAAAAACATGCAGATGCAGCTTTTCAATCTGCAACAGGAAGTCACAAAAGTCCAAGCTATTGGAGATGTCTCCCACAGGGGAGGGGCTCTAACCCTGTGCTCTGCTGATTTGTCTCCAGATAAGATGGAAACGCTGCAACCGGATGTACTGATTGGCTCTGAACTACAGGAAACACACAACATGTCCCATAGCGCTCCATCCACATTGATGATAAGTGCAACCTCCACGGACAGTGGCCCGGCGCCCCTGGTGTCGAGCCTGACAAACTACTGTTGGGACCTCTCCTGCCACAGGGGATGGGTGGTAAGCCCACAGTGTCGGTCATATTGCAACAGGGGCATCCCTGCAAAGCGCTTTTAGATACGGGTTCAGATTTGTGTCTGTTCAACCTGTCTTTTCTGGTAACGATCTTGTCAGTCTTCAGTCCCAGGACCCTGCTATAAGCAGGATGATCCTGTACCTTTCTGATCCTACAACTCATCTGCCTTCTTTCGCCGAGCTTGACTCCGTTCCTGAGCTCCAGTGTCAGTTCAGCATACTCACCAAATTAGTCAAAACAGTCGCATATGACTGAAGAAGTTCTAAGATGTTCCTTAGACATAATCAAACTCTGAAGAAACCAAAGTGGGAGAAAATTCATCTTACAGGTGTCATCTCTGTACAAGAGCGAGAAAATGCCCTGAAAGACATCCTTTTCACTGTCCAGGAAGGTACTTCCTTTCCAACAACAACATTGGACCGACTGGTTGTCTATCACGATAAATAGTCTGGACTGCTTCTCTGAGGAGGAAGAGTGCAAATTTGCAGAGAAGACAACATTGCTGTTCCTCTAATCCCCTACAGTTCCTTGGTGTCAACTTTGTTAGCTTGGGAAGCCCATGAAGTAACACATGATGGAGTTGCTGGAACCTTGTTAAAGATGAGACAAAAGGCTTGAGTTATAATGGGAGGACGAATTGCCCAAAAAGTTGCTGATAGCTGTTTGATCTGCAGAAAAGCAAGAGCTCAAAAGTGTCAGCAAGTAATGGGAGACCCACCATCAGAAAGAACTGAGCCTGCAGCCCCATGTTACTACGTCTCATCAGACCTCTTTGAACCCTATGTAGAGTTTTGAATATTACTGCTTTTAAGCTTTTACCTTTACTTACGACCAACAAGATGTGATATTCTATACAAATATTGAATATCAAACTGCTTGGTCTTTGGATGTTTAATCAGAAGATTCTAGGATTCTTTGCTTTTTCAGGGATCAAACACATACATGACAAACTGACCATTTGTGGACGTTACACCTATCATGTAAGAGATGAAGTCAAGAAAAGAGTTACACTCAAGGTTTGGGGAATAATTTTCCGTTGTATGGCGAGTAGAGCCATTCATACTGAAATTGCTAATACTCTATCCACAGAAAGCCTTTTGATGGCCTACTTAAGGTTCACAGCTATCCGGGGCCACCCAAAGAAAGTCTGGTCAGACCCAGGTACAAACTTTGTTGGGGCCACACCTGTTTTGAAAAATCTCTATAATTACCTTAACACACAAAATAAGGTAGCTCTTGAGGAGATTGCTGCAAGAAATGGAACAGCGTGGACATGGACTGTGCTTCCAGCTGACTCTCCACACTGGAATGGAGCGGCTGAGGCCGCAGTCAGAGTCATGAAAAGAGCCCTCAGGAATCTTGGCAATGGGACCATGCTCAGCTATAGTGAGTTTCACACAGTGCTCTACATGGCTGCAAACCTTGCAAATGAGTGAGCGATAGCTGCAACATAGCAAAGCAGAGAGGGATGTATTTGGTATGTTACACCTAATAGCCTTCTGCTTGGATGTGCATCCCATGTTGGGGAAGTAAAAACTTTAATTTCTCCATCTACCCCTACAAGCCGTTAAGAGAGATGGAAACTGAAGTAACAAATTTCTGGAAGAGCTGGAGACAACTTGCTGGTCCAAATTTGTTTGTGAGACAAAACTGGCACACAGAACAAAGGGACATCTCTGTTGCCGACATAATCTGGGTATGTGATCAGAATGCTATTAGAGGCCGATTCATGTTGGGAAGAGTCGTGGCTACAAATCCTGAAGGCAAAGGAATCGTAAGGGATGTGGGAATTAAAATCATTCCCAGCTGCTGTGTTTCAATGGCGAAAGGACCGAGAGGACTAAAACAACAACGTCCAGGACATTCTATAACTGAAGAGGTACCGAAGGTTATTATTCTCCGGAGGGATGTCAGACGACTCATTGTTCTACTACCCAGAGCGGAACAAGAACAAACTGAATGAAATGACTGAAGAAGTTGTGACTTTCCCAATGATGTCACATGGGAAAGTCGAGTGGGAGGTGTTTAATAGAGAAAAAAAAGAAGGGAAAAAAAACATCAACATCACCATCATCATCATCTCCCTTATTCAAGTCAGAATTGACAAAGCTCCTTGGATGAGAGGCGAAACGTCTTCAAGAAACCAAAGAAGTCCAGTTGCCCTCATTTGAACCTTTTGGATTACTTACAGATTAACTCAAAGACAGTTAAGTTTATTTTGTTTAGAAATATAATTTCTAATAAGAAACGCAACTGTATGCAGCCATAGAAGCACTACTTGGTATAAATGAAGTATGTGTGTGTGCATGTCTGCTCTGTTTTCTCAATCCCCAGTGAGTTGTGACAGATGGCTTGGTTTCTTCCTGTTAAATGTGAGTTTTCCTCACGACTGTCGCTACATGCTCTTGAGCTCATATATAGGGCGGGTGTTATTTATAAAGTGGTACGTGTGTACTGCTGTGTGCTCACTGTGTTTTACAGGTCAGAAAACTAATTTGTGTTAGTACGTTCTTTTTGCTGAGCGTAGGTAGATGTTAGTAAGGATTCTATACAAAGTTTTGGGAAAGTTAGGTCTAAGAACCGTCTTTTGCAGGTGAGAGCTGTGTTTGCATTTTGCCAGTGTTACTTCTTTACTGTTCCCAAGGTCTTCAGAATCAACCATGTCTATTAGCACATATGCACTATGTGCTTTGCCCGTGAGAAAAAGAATAAGTTGAATTGCTTACACCTTGTTTGGCCAACAACACACTGTGGCCATTCTTTGGTACATTTCCAGTGTATTTTCAATGTCATTATGAGGTCAGCTTAGTTGAGCAGTTAGGCAGGCAGTCATCCAACATAAGGACCAGAGAGTCAGGATGAACCTTTCAGAGGTTTATTTTATACATAGCATTACCTAGAGCACCATCCTTCAACCTGTCCTGACTGGCTAGCACAGACAGGAGTGAATAACCTCATGACTAGCCCACTGATTGGACTGAACATTTCAGGATAAAGACAGGATTCTATACGTTGACAAATATATCACCCTAACATGTATAAAAGGACTTTCCACCCAACCTTCTCATATTTTTCTCCAACCGGAACTGATTAATTGTTTGCTGGGACCCGTACACAATTTGGTCTTCTTACAACACCAGAACCAGGAAGCAGCAGAGGAGAGTAAAAGGTAAAAATGTAATCTGACTTCATTTAGTCAGTATATAATTTACCAAATTCAGTTCAAATCTGTTTCTTCATGTTGTTTAACTGGGACCATGGTATGTGATATTGGATTTCTTTTTGTGAGCCGTTGCATCCTCTTGTTACTCACACCATAGTCGAACCTTGTTCTGACATAAGTTCAGGTTCCAGTCTGGAAACATGTTAATGAGGATCTCTTTCTGTGTTATACACAGCAGATGAATTCAGTCATGATGTGGCCAAAGTGTAAATGCCTTGTATTTGGTATAGTGCCTTCAAGGGTTCTACAATCCCCCAAGGCGCTTTACAACATAGTCAGTCATGCACCTATGCATACACATTCATACACTGATAGTGATGAGCTACATTCTATCCACAGCTGCCCTAGGGTGCACTGACGGAAGCGAGGCTGCTGAGCACAGGTGCCACAGGTCAGCACCATGTATATATCATCACTCTCACCGTCCTACAGAGCTGCTGATCAAAAAAAAAAAAGAAGATCTGGGTAAATAATGAATAAAATGATTTGACAATATAAAGACAAGATGCTTGAAAATTCTTAAAGAAAAAAACCTACTTACGTTCACTTTGCATCTATTAATCAGAGATAAATTACCTGTTTTGCATGAAAACCATTCAAAATAACACTGGTGGAAAGAGAAAGAGAGAGAGCCCAATTATTCAGCTCATTAAGGACAACTAGAACAGTCAGCAACAGTCACAGTGTTGTATTAAAGCAATTTCATCTGAATAGGAACTAGAAGCACACACTCCTGCTCACGCATCACTAAATGAATAAAGACATCATTAAAATTCAACTGCCCCCTACCATCCCTTTTGATGGCAGCGTATCTTTTTTCCATGTGTGTTTCAGAACTTTGATGCCATTCCTTTACACTACACCCCTACTGTCCTACACCACCAACCAGCAGAACATCATCTGTTCTGACTATTAAAAACACTGACTTCTGAACAGCAATGCAAATACACAGAGCTGTGTAATAGATAGTGTCACACTTCACTGCCCTGAAGGGAGAGACGTGCAGAAAGAATAAAACGACAGGAAGAGGAACATGAGTCGTGATGTACCCTTACCAGCAATACTGGAATTTGCATATTATAACATGAAGGATATCTTTCTTCAAAATGTCATCCTGGCTTGGTGCTCTCTCACCAATGATTAGTGAGAAAAGAGCAAAAGATGTTAGTTAATTGACTTCAACAGAAGGATGATGACACTTTGGCTCTAAAAACATCCTAGTGGATGAGGGAGGAACAGCAGTTTTTGTCACGTCTGCGTTGGCTTCACTTTTGGCAGGTGGAATTGTTTCATAAAGGCAGGTTTGGTCCATTCATGATTTCCACTAATTTTTACTGAAATGAGGTAAAACATTTTGTAACTGGGGTCTAATGACCACACACTTCAAAAACAATTGTAACATTTACATCACTGACACGTCATTGATATTGACATTGGGGAGGAGTGCGACAACCTGCAAAAGTCTTCATAGAGAAATACAACCAGTCACACTTACATCTAGGAACAATTTAAAGTTTCCGGTCAACCTGACATGCATGATCTTGCCTGTAGAAGGAAAGCTAACATTTTACTCCATGCAGAAAAGATGCAGAGCTTCTGACCTTCTTGCTACGAGAAAACTGTTCTACCAAGAGCATCACTATGCAGTCATGAATCAACTGCCAAGGGCCATTTGGAAACCGTTTTACATGCATTTTTACTGTCACTTCTTGACTACTGTAGCGCTGTGTATGCTGCTGTGAGCTCTAGGGGTGAGAATTGAAAAGAACTGGTTGCCACTGTTTCAATGCCTAGGAATCAGTTACTCTTAACAAATCCAGGCAGCGCGAATGATGTCACCATGCACGTTGCCTAGCTTACACAAGCTACGTAGCATAGCTTAAACATTTACTCAGCAGAAAAAATGGCGCCCAAGGTGGTACAAACACTAGAATATTTGGTTATACTTTATGTGGAAGAATGACAATAGGGTAACTTGTAATGGTTTCAAAGTAGATCTTTCATCTAAGGAAGGAAACACTCTGAATATGCAAACGCGTTTGTGCACAAAATACAAACTAACAAAGTGATTGTTGTCTATTTGACTTGGTGTTGACTTGTGAATATCAACTTTGCAGCAGCAGTGATGTTTGCACGTTCCCTCCTTAATACTGCAGGTAACTAATCAACTAACACTGCCTATGTTAGCATCACTTGTCATATATATATACATATATATATATATATATATATATATATATATATATATATATATATATATATATGTATATATATGTAAATAAATTCCAGAAATAAATTTTCTTAACTCTTAATTATTTGCTCAAACAAGCAGAAAGTGCAACTGATTATAAACAAAGTGCTGCTGCATTTAGCAGGACAAGATCAAACCCAGAATGAAGAATGATTTATGAATTTGTCCATGTCGTGTGACTTTTGTGCTAAAATGTCAAATATGTTTGTCATCATCAAGCCAACAGAGCAAGTCAGTTCAAGTCGCAAATCATTGCCATTCAAGTCCAAGTCAAGTTGAAAGCCTTTATAGATTTTATCAAGCCAAGTCTGAAGTCATTAAAATAATGACTTGAGTCTGACTTGAGTCCAAGTCATGTGACTCGAGTCCACACCTCTGCTACATACAATTCTTGGGGGTATTTTATGTTTGTGGTGGCCCCAAACCTTGCAATGTGTGACTGTGTGTGTGTGTGTGTGTGTGTGTGTGTGTGTGTGTGTGTGTGTGTGTGTGTGTGTGTGTGTGTGTGTGTGTGTGTGTGTGTGTGTGTGTGTGTGTGTGAATGACTGATTGTATTGTGAAGCGCTTTGGGGTGGGGGGTTCACAGAACCCTAAGAAGGTGCTATACAAAAACAAGTCATCTACCATTACCTTTACTTGTGAGGCACCTTCCCTCCAGTCTTTTAAGTCTAGTTTAAGACACATTTGTATTGATTGGCATTTTCCCTTTGAGTCCCAAGTCAAATTTGGTTTTATTGTGATTTTATCTTCATATTGTTCTCGTTTTCCCTTGAGTTCTCAGTCAAACTCAGTTTTATTCTGGCTTTCTTTTATTATTGGTTGTCATAATCATACCTCAGCCAGCCAGGTAAATTCACCTTAGATCAATGTCCCACAAGGTGATTGACCAGTTCTCATTATCCAATCAAAGTCAATGCATACAGACTTGATTACTGGAATGATCAAGTTTGTCAGGAGATGTGAACAGAGTGCCTTAAGGTAAAAAAGTATCAACAGCAGTTTTACTTGAAAATGATCCAATAGCAAAGATTATTATTTTGTATTTCTGGAAGGTTTTGTTTGTAATTGTTCATCAAATATTTGTCCTCTGCATAGACAATAGACCAGTTCATTCACTTCCTGATTAAAAGGCTTTAGATGTGTAGAAAATGGTAGGAACAAAATTTTGATTCACATCTTTTTGTGGAGCTTTGGGTTGAATTTAGGTTCCTTTGTTGATACTAGAAATGTTAGGCAGATATACACATGCACACACGCCGTATACTGGGTTATGCTGTTCTATTGAGAGCTAAAAGGCACAGCAGAGTAATCATAGAGTTAAATTAGCATAACGACACAAAGCAACAGGCTATGCTTTGGCTACTAGTCAATAACGAATCGTGACCTCCTGTAATTACAGCTGGCAGAAAGCTTCCAGAGAGGTTTTTACTGTCAGAATGTCTCTTTGTGAACATCCTTCACACTTCAGAATAAATGGAATGTGAAATAACAACATGTTACCATTGTCAGAAAATGTGATGAGCTCTTTGAGGCCTACGTCCTGACTAAACATTATCGGGATGAGCTAGGTCCAGAAGGACACGGTGGATGAAAATAAAAACAGAGCAAGAACAGGAATGAAAACAAAACTGTGATGCCTCACTCTGGACCCCTCAGTCCCACCTGAGCCGGGTTTAAACACCACGGAAAAAACAGGAATGTGACCGTAACGCAGCCTACCTGAGTATTGTTTCTGACCATGCTCATCCCTTCATGGACTCATCCTCTGACAGCTACTTCCAGCAGGATCATGCACAAAGCTCAGATAATCTCTAAGCAGCAGATTTGAACTCTGTCAGTGGCTAGAATGCTCACTTTTGTTTTAATGTTTTTTGACTGTGATAACTGGGTAAAGAAAATCTAATGATGTGACAGATCTGCTTTAGAATAGGTATAGCTTAGGTTTTTCTAAAATATCCAAGACGCAAAATATGTTTTTTCTCTAAAACACATGATGCTTTACACTTTGATATTCTTTCAAGCCCTCCATTCACCTTTTTTCTCACCATTACGTCATTATAACACCAATGTCCCTCTTCAGAGAGGATCTGTCTAGGTTGAGCACACAAGGCTGAACCATTTAGGCTAAATCCAAATCAGTTCCTCTCCAGTGGCCATAGAAAAGCACCAAATCGAGTTTATGCCCTGCTAATGCAATCATCCTTGAGTGGGGGAGAGGATGACTGTGCCATCATGTCTTCCTTAATTTCATTCTCCCAGGCAGACAGAAAAACGATCAGACCTGCTTGGTGGGATTGGTACTGGAGGGATGCCCACAGCCACAAGGCATGACTAGATCAGATCACTGCCAAATACCAGGGCTGTCAGAACTACAGAAAAAGTGAAGCAAAGCCTGAGCTGTATAAAAACCCAAAAATGAGTGAAGTCAGGCAGAAAGTCTAAGGAAGGAGGTAAAACAGGTTAAATACCCAACACATGCAGGCAAACTCAAGACATTAAAATGTTTTCATTTTTATGCTTTAAAGAGGAGATATAACTTATCTAAAGTTATTATAGTTTTATGGTCGAAACAAAAGTTCTTATTTTTAACTCTAATTTGTAATCATCTTTCACTGGCGTTTTCCCCAGCTGTTTTAAACATACTTTTGTGGAACCCCTACTCAAAAAATCTAATCTGGATCCAACAGATCCTAAAAATTTTAGACCGATATCAAAACTCCCTTTCCTGTCCAAAGTCTTAGAGAAAGTGGTATCTGAACAACTGGTTTCCTTCTTACAGGATCACAATATCTTTGACAGGTTTCAGTCCGGTTTCCGTAAGCACCACTCTACGGAAACTGCGCTGCTTAAAGTGTCCAATGACATCTTGATGTCCGCAGACTCTGGGAAATGCACGGTCCTAGTTTTACTAGACCTTTCGTCCGCATTCGACACGGTTAACCATGAGATCTTGCTGTGTAGGCTCCGCGAGTTGGTTGGGTTGTCAGGTTCTGTCCTGGCGTGGTTTACGTCCTATTTATCCGGGAGAAGCCTAAGTGTCTCAGTCAACCAGATCCTGTCTGACCCAACTGATCTACGGTGTGGAGTACCCCAGGGCTCAGTTTTGGGCCCGGTTTTGTTCTTGTTGTACATCCTTCCTTTAGGAAACCTAATCCAGGAGTTTGCCGATGATGTTTCCTATCATCTCTTTGCTGATGATCTTCAGCTGTATTGTTCTTTCAAGCCTTCTGACGTTAAAAAATTGCATTCTCTATTATCTTGTTTTGAGCGAATCAAACAGTGGCTCGGTGCAAATGCCTTACGGCTGAACTCAGACAAAACTGAAGTACTGGTGATTGCCCCCGATGATGCTGTTCCAGGGATTCACCAGCAGTTAGGTGATCTGAGTTTGTCTGTAAAACCTACCCTTAGAAACCTTGGAGTTTTCTTTGACAAGGGAATGTCTCTTGAACATCACTCAAAGCAGTTAACTAGAAACAGTTTTTACCACTTGAGACAAATTTCTAAACTCAGAACAATGGTGTCTAAAGCTGATCTTGAGTTGATTATTCACGCGTTTACATCATCCCGTTTAGACTACTGTAATAGTTTATTTTCTTGTCTAAACAAAAAAGAGCTGTCCCGCTTACAACAAGTCCAGAATTGTGCAGCTAGAATTCTGACCCGTGACAACAGAAGGGCCCACATTACCCCCATTTTAAAAGCTCTTCATTGGCTTCCAATCACATTTTGCATAAATTTTAAAATTCTTGTGCTGACTTTCAGAGCGCTGCATGGTCTGGCTCCATTGTATGTTCGAGAAATGCTCTGCCCTTACACGCCTTCTCGCAGGCTGAGATCACTGGATCAAAACCTTTTAATGGTCCCACGTACTCAGTTCAGGACATGAGGAGATCGCTCATTCCAGGCCGTCGCTCCTAGGCTCTGGAATGAGCTACCTCTGTCTTTACGCTCAATCGACTCAGTTGATGTTTTTAAGAGCAATCTTAAAACCCATTTGTTTCTCCAGGCATTTTAAACTTAGTCTCATTCAGATTGGTTTTATTTGACACTATGTATATTGTGGCTGTATTTTACTGTATTTATATGTTGTTGCCTTTTAACTTGTGAAGCACTTTGTGACCTTTTTTGTCTGTGAGAGGTGCTATAGAAATAAAGTTACTTACTTACTTGTTTTACAGTATTTTGTCATTTTTAACTTATTTATCATGATGATTTTATGACATTTTGGTTTTGTTTTGACCATGTGAAGCACTGGTTTTCTGCCTGTAATGAGTGCTATATAAATAAAATTTACTTACTTACCTACTTTTTGGGAAAAAGGCTCGGGAAACTATGAATCTCTTTCTGAAGTTATTTGAACAAAGTCCCTCTCACATAAAGTTACCCGAGCAGCTTAATTCTTGACATTTTCAGTAAGGTTTTGTCATAGTAAAAATGTGAAATTACGGTCACATTCCTGCTTTCTCTACCAACTGTGATGTAGTTACTTGGTGCTAAAGTTGCTATATTGTGAAAAGCCTCATTGCTGACTTTAACGAGCCACAGCTCATGAAGTTACTGCTTTACTCCAGAAGATGGTGGAGGTGTGTAACGTCAATCTGAGGAACACTTACGGCTGTGTTTCGATTGAAATTTTCAGTTTATAGAGTTTGACATTGGCAATACAGGTCAATTCATTAAGCCAATCAGAAAAGAAGTTTCCTATATAAGGAACCCAGCAAATTGCATCGAAATTACATTTACAGCAATCCTCATACTAAGCAAGCATGCAAACATTTACACTGAATGATGTATGATTGTGTAATGTCCAGAAATGGTCATTTTTCATCTACAGACTGACCTACATGCCATTGGTCGGCTTCAGACGTGAATCTGCCTCTGTGCATCTGTTAATCATCCAAGTTGCAGGAAAAGATTTGACACTGCGTGCTTACACCCAGATTGGCAAGACTTCAACATCATGTTTCCTTCCTAAGGATTACGCTAAGTGGAATTATTATTGCCTGTTTGGAATTATTTCTTCAAGCTTTAGAGTACCAAATCAAATCAAATCAAATCAAATCACTTTTATCGTCACGTCACATGTGCAGGTACACTGGTACAGTACATGCGAGTGAAATTCTTGTGTGTGAGCTTCACAGCAACAGAGTTGTGCAAAAATACAATAACGTAAAAACAAGCAAAATATTAAAATGGCTAATCTAAGTAATAATATATATAGTATGTAAGGTATGTACATTACTAAATGTGTGTGCTAAGTATTTTATTTTTTATTTTTCTACGTGTGTGCGTGTGAGTGTGTGTAATGTGTATATACATATTTAACAAATGAATAAAGTAAACAATAAAATAAGAGATATAAAATATACAGAGGTTGGTATGTGCAAAACAGTGGCATTAATGTACAGTATGGAGTGTGTGATGTTGGAGTTTCAGTAGTGAGGGTGAGGTGTCTGTGAAGTGTTCAGCAGTCTGATGGCCTGATGGAAAAAGCTGTCTCTCAGTCTGCTGGTTCTGGAACGGATGCTGCAGAACCTCCTTCCTGATGGAAGTAGTCTGAACAGTTTATGGCTGGGGTGACTTGAGTCCTTGATGATCCTCCCCGCTTTCCTCAGGCACCGCTTCCTGTAGATGTCTTGGAGGGAGGGAAGCTCACCTCCAATAATCCTTTCTGCACACCGCACTACTCTCTGGAGAGCTTTGCGGTTGTAAGCGGTGCTGTTGCCATACCAGGTGGAGAGGCATCCAGTGAGGATGCTCTCAATGGCACAGCGATAGAAGGTCCTGAGGATGCGGCCGCTCATGCCAAATCTTTTCAGTCTCCTGAGAAAGAAGAGGCGCTGCTGTGCCTTCTTCACTGTATTGTTGGTGTGCACTGACAACGTAAGATCCTCAGCCAGATGAACTCCAAGGAAACGGAAGCTGCTCACCCTCTCCACAGGGTCACCGTTGATGGTGATGGGGGGGTGTATTCCTCTGCACCTCCGGAAGTCCATTATCAACTCCTTTGTCTTTGTGACATTGAGGGTGAGATGGTTGTCCTGACACCAGTGGGTCAGGGCGCTGATCTCCTCCCTGTAGGCCGTCTCATCGTCGTTGGTGATGAGACCCACCACTGTGGTGTCGTCCGCAAACTTCACAATGATGTTGGAGTTTCTAGTGGCCGTGCAGTCGTAGGTGTAGAGTGAGTACAGTAGAGGGCTCAGCACACACCCCTGTAGAGCACCAGTGTTCAGTGTGACGGGGGATGAGGTGGTGCCGCCCAGTCTGACCACCTGGCGTCTGTCAGACAGAAAGTTAAGGATCCAGCTGCAGAGGGAGCTTCTCAGTCCTAGATCCTGCTGTTTCCTGTCCAGCTTTGAGGGAACTATGGTGTTGAATGCTGAGCTGTAATCTACAAACAGCATTCTCACATACGTGTCCCTCTTCTCCAGGTGTGACAGGTCAGCATGAAGTGTCAGGGCTATGGCATCATCAGTGGACCTGTTGTGGCGGTATGCAAACTGTAGAGGGTCCAGTGAATCGGGTAGTGCAGAGCAGATGAAGTCCCTGACCAACTTCTCGAAGCATTTGCTCACGATGGGGGTCAGGGCTACAGGTTGCCAGTCATTCAATGAGGAGATGGTGGAGGATTTGGGTACAGGGACAATGGTGGCCATTTTGAAGCAGGCTGGGACTACAGACAGAGAGAGGGAAAGGTTGAAGATGTGTGTAAACACTCCAGCCAGCTGAGCCGCACATGACCTGAGGACGAGGCCGGGAATCCTGTCCGGACCAGTAGCTTTGTGTGCGTTCACCCTCCTGAAGCACCTCCGCACATCCTCTTCAGACACAGTGTGCGCACTGACGTCATCCACGGTGCGCTCACTGTCCGGTCTCATGGTGTTTGCTGTGTCGAATCTGGCATAGAATGCGTTTAGATCCTCACACAGAGAGGCCGTGGTCTGCGGTGTTCTGGTTTTCCCTCTAAAGTCTGTGATTGTGTTTAGTCCCTGCCACATACTCCGGGGGTTGTCAAACTGTTGCTCCACCCTGTCTCTGTACTCACATTTGGCTGCTTTGATCGTCTTCCGGAGTTGGTAATGTGCGTGTTTGTAGTCTGATGTGTTCGCGGAGGCAAAGGCGGTACTCCACGCCGCCAGCGCCATTCGCACACCTCCATTAATCCAGGGTTTTTGATTTGGGAAGGATTTAACTGTTCTGGATGGGACAACATCTTCCACGCATTTTCCGATAAATCCGCAGACTGAGTCTGTGTACTCATCAATGTCTCTAGCAGCCGCGTGAAACATTTCCCAGTCCGCGTTATCAAAACAGTCCTGCAGCGTAGACCCTGATTGGTCCAACCAACGATGCACCGCCCTCAGGGCTATTGACTATTCTCCGGTGTGGGGGTTTGCCTTTCCTCACTCCTGATGCCTCCTCCTGGGAACTAACCTTTTCCTCCCTCGACTGAGTCCTCAGGGCCTCTGGAATTATTTAACGACCCGTGATTTCTGCCAGATCCCCGTGTCCTTGAAAAGGGGGATATGTAATGTCCAGAAATGGTCATTTTTCGTCTACAGACTGATCTACATGCCATCGGATGGCTGCAGACATGAATCTGCCTCTGTGCATCTATTAAGCTTCCAAGTTGCAGGAAAAGATTCGACACTGAGTGTTTACACTCAGATTGGCAAGACTTCAACATCATGTTCCCTTCTAAAGGTCCTTCTGTACCAAGCCTGTCTGCTTATCAAGGCCGGACTGGACTGTTATAAGAGTGACTGTTTTCAGCTCATATGAGTTAATCATTCGTGGAATGGAATAATAATAATGTCTTCATTAATCTGTGCTTAAATCAATAAGGTTTATTGATCTGTGCTTGAATTACTGAAAGTTTAAAATGAATTGGTACATTGAATGATTTATATATGATAATCAGTAATGTTTGATATGACAAGGCAATCATCACCTACACTCAGACACAAGGTTCATTAGAGAGATAAATTAAAGTTAAGTTAAACTCATGACACATAGATATTTCCTTACCCCAAATCAGAGCGTCCGGTATCTGAAAGAAGGCGTGAGGTTCTTGGTAATATCACTTAACATGGCACGTTCCGATTGGACAAGAATTCATAATATGAGAATATTAAAACAGAGCTCATCTCTCGGTGAGTCAGTTCTAGTGAAAGCTACGGAATGGCCATCTGGAGTGAAACCTCTTTAACCCAGAGCATTTTTGACAAGCTGTCAAAACCCCGCTAAAAGCTGCCTACCACTGACACAGCAAAAGGTTCCTGCAGAACAAAGCTGATACTTTTCCGACTCCCTAAAAGTCCTTCTAGATGCAAACTTGAATCACATCCTGAAGTTGGCTGCCACTCAGGATGTGACTTTGATATTAATGTGCTGGTGAAAGCTAAAAAATGTAAAGTAAAATGAGTCAAATATACTTTAAGTGCTGCATGAAACTGATCTTGCCATGTGATCTGTAAGCTCTTTGAATCACTAAGGAATGTTTTTTTTATTTGTTGATTTTTTTACTTTTTTCAAATTTTCAAGTACACTTCAGGTGTTGTACTTGTACTACAATGTACTCAGGCTCCAGCCTTGTTTTATATTGATTGTATTAAAACAAAGAAAACAATCAGAAGTTTTTTTTTAATTTACCGGTTCGGCCCACTTGGGACTAGATTTCCCTCAGTGTGGCCCCTGAGCAAAAATGAGTTTGATACCTCTGGTCTAGATCCAACCATCACAGTAATATTAGTTAACTTGTCATGTGTTTAATTGTTTAGAAAATAAATTCTTACTTTTTATAAACCTGACTCTCTTCTTGAATCAGTGCGAAGTGTTCTACAATCCCTGAATAAACAAAGAATTCTAAATCTTCTGGTTAAACATTAAAGACCAATCAGACTGGATTTCCATATTTATATGGAAATTCACATCACATTGGTCAAAGTGTAGAGTAGTATATTAAGCTTTAAAAGCACCCAAATGCATTCAATAATTATCCCTCTACATGTGTATACATTTAAAATATAAATAATATAGTGAACATTTCAAAATAACGTAAAAAAAGTACATCTCTAAAAAAATATGCAGTCCAAGACTGCAGCCTGATGATATCTGTCACACCCTGTCCTGTCTCCCCATTTTGTTCAGTACTGTGTCCATGTTAATTGCTCCCACCTGCCTCTCATCTTCCAATCACCCAAGGTCCCAGCTCCTCCTGTATTTAAACCCTGTTAGTCCATTTTGTCTGATTGGTTCATTGTTTCATTGTCCTGTGTGTCCTCCATTAAATCAGTGTTTTAAATGTTCCTGTCTGTCTCCCTGCCGGCTTCTTCCCCTGTACTTGGATCTTCACCTCCGTCTCACTCACCGGGACGTTGTGACAGAATGAACCAACCCAGTATAGGATTCAGCGGGAAGGTTCTTCCTTGGGAGTGTTTGCTCCAGTTTGTAACTGCAGATCACCGGCCGGCTTCTCCTCCTCTGGCCTCGTCTCGCCGCAGACGCCGTTGCCGAACCCCGACTGCGACGATCCCCTCCGCCCTCCTGGAGCTAGATGTGGGTTTGGACCAGGAGACACAGCTAGACTGCTCCTGCTACGTGGGCACCAGACTGGCTGTGTGCTCCCCCGGAGCTGGCCCACGGCGTTGGGAAGGATGCTGGGCTCCACTGTCACCCCTGGTCCCAGGACGGAGCCACGAACTTGCTGCAGCTCTAGCTCGGCGCGCCAGCTTGGACCCGCCCCCAGTCAGACTAGCAGTCCCGTCTCCGGTCTAATAAGCACCTCTGTCATCTGCAGGCGGAGGGACCATGCCTACAGCCCAGCTGACAGAGCTCGCCGGCCTCCAGGCGGAGCTTGGCCAGATCCGTCAGCTCGTCAGCCTCCAGGAGTTCCAGCTGGACACCCTATCCTCCCAGAATTACCAGGAGAAGGTTCTGGTCCAGTCTGCAGCTCTTGGCCAAAGGATCGAACCCGCAGTCCACCCAGCAGAGCTTGCCGGTCTCCGAGCTGAGCTGGCCCAACTCCATCAGAGCCTCAGTCTCCAGGAGCTCCAGCTGGACAATCTATCCTCCCTAGTCTCCCAGTTTCTGGCACCACCAGTTCAGTCCGCTCCTGTCCCAGCGGTGGTCCCGGAGGTCGCACCCCATCCGGTCCAGCCTGTCCAAGCGGTCCCGTCTGTAGCAACTCCTCCTCCACTCCAGAAGCCGGCGGTCCAGAAGCCTGCGGTCCAGAAGCCGACGGTCCAGAAGTCGACGCCCCCGTACCAGAAGTCGATGCCCCCGGACCAGAAGTCGACAGTCCAGAAGCCGACACCCCGGACCAGAAGTTGACGGTCCAGAAGCCGACGCTGCCGGACCAGAAGTCGACGCCCCCGGAACAGAAGTCGACGGTTCAGATGTCGATGGACCAGAAATCGACGCCCCCGGACCAGAAGTTGACGTCTCTGGACCAGAAGTCGATGGAGGTTGACGCCCCCAGTCCTGAAGTCGACGCCCCTTCCAGTCCTGTGGTCGACGCCCTTTCCAGTCCTGAGGTCGACGCCCTTTCCAGTCCTGAGGTCGACGCTCTCTCCAGTCCAGAGGTCAACGCTCTCTCCAGTCCAGAGGTCGATGCCCTCTCCAGTCCAGAGGTCGATGCTCTCTCCAGTCCAGAGGTCGATGCTCTCCCCAGTCCAGTGGTCGACACTCTCCCCAGTCCAGAGGTTGACGCTCTCCCCAGTCCAGAGGTTGACGCTCTCTCCAGTCCAGAGGTCGACACTCCCTCGTGTCCAGAGGTCGACACTCCCTCGTGTCCAGAGGTTGACGCTCCCTCGTGTCCAGAGGTTGACGCTCCCTCGTGTCCAGAGGTCGACGCTCCCTCATGTCCAGAGGTCGGCGTTTCCTCAAGTCCAGAGGTCAACATTCCCTCCTGTCCAGAGGTCGACGTCCCCTCCAGTCCAGAGGTCGACGTCCCCTCCAGTCCAGAGGTCGACGTCCCCTCCAGTCCAGAGGTCGACGCCCCCTCCAGTCCAATGTCTCCGCTGTCTCCGGTCCAGTGGTCGAAGCCGTCTCCAGCCAGTGGTCGATGCCGTCTCCAGTCCATTGGTCGGCGCCGTCTCCAGTCCAGTGGTCGACGCCGTCTCCAGTCCATTGGTCGACACCGTCTCCAGTCCAGTGGTCGATGCCGTCTCCAGTCCCGTGGTCGACGCCGTCTCCAGTCCAGTGGGCGAAGCCATCTCCAGTCCAGTGGGCGATGCTGTCTCCAGTCCAGTGGTCGACGCCGTCTCCAGTCCCATGGTCGACGCCGTCTCCAGTCTCGTGGTCGACGCCGTCTCCAGTCCCGTGGTCAACACTGCCGTCTCCAGCCCTGAGGTCGATGCCGCCATCTCCAGCCCAGTGGTCAACGCCGCCGCCTCCAGCCCAGTGGTCGACACCACCGCCTCCAGCCCAGTGGTCGACGCCACTGCCTCCAGCCCAGAGACCGCCGCCACCGCCTCCAGCCCAGAGGCTGACGACGACGCCTCCAGCCCTGAGGTCGTCGCCGCTGCTGCCTCCAGCCCTGAGGTCGTCACCGCCGCCTCCAGTCCAGAAGTCAAAGACGTGTCATCCAGTGTCTCTGCCTCCGGTCACCACCAGTCCTGCCCTCACCAGGCACGGGCCCCCAAGAGCCCCTGGTCGCCTCCTCCTCTACCACAGACCCAGGCCCCCAAGAGCCCGTCGTTGCCCCCTCCTCTGCCACAGACGCAGGCCTCCAAGAGCCCGTCGTCGCCTCCTCCTCTGCCACAGACGCAGGCCCCCAAGAGCCCATTGTCGCCTCCTCCTCTGCCACAGACGCAGGCCCCCAAGAGCCCGTCGTCGCCGCCTCCTCTGCCCCAGGCGCAGGCAACCCAAGAGACCGTCGTCGCCTCCTCTGCCCCAGGTGCAGGCCCCCAGACTCTACTGGTCCCTGCCTCCTCTCTGTCGGTCCCTCTGGGTCCCCCTCCTCCAGCCCTGCTCTATGTTCCTGTGGGCATCTGGAATCCGCCCTTTGGTTGGTTCATTGTTTCATTGTCCTGTGTGTCCTCCATTAAATCAGTGTTGTAAATGTTCCTGTCTGGCTCCCTGCTTGTTTCTTCCCCTGCACTTGGATCCTCACCTCCGTCTCACTCACCGGCACATTGTGACAATATCATAATATGCTAATTAAATGCGTGTATTTGCTCCCAACCAACTTTGGGCCATAATAAAGATTTTCTCATTTAAAGTGTACCTTTATCTCTAACCATTTACCAGCTAAAACTTTTTGAAATAGTCACATCAAAATTTAATATGGTTTAGAAAAACCTCTAAAGGGTTGAAGCTCTGTGTCACATCCAACAGATTAAAATCACGTCATGTTCTGGCTCCAGCCATGCCCTGTTTCCAATCAGCCTCATCTCCCACACCTGTGCCTGCTTATCGAACTGATGCAACTCACCTGCTTCTCTTGCTACTCAAGTCTCATCCAACCACTGACTCTGCCAGATTATTGAAAGCTCCATGGAAGTAAATTCTCCAGGACTCATGTCCATGCCTGTTCTCCCAAACATAAACTTATTTCTGCTTCTTGGATTTCCCCAGCTTGTTTTGCCGCAACTGGATTATTCTTGCACCTCTGCCCATGGCCCTCCACCTTTTACCTGCCTTTTTTGAAATATTCTGCTGTTTGCTTCTCTGGCTCTAAACCACAGTCATCCCCTGACCATGCTCTTGCTGATGTGGGCTTTTGTACCACTCACTTGAAGCCTGCACATTTCCTCCAAGTGCAATTTGGCTGACATAGACGTTGGTGTGAATGAGGCGTGTCATCTTGCTGGGTTTTACATGATGTTGCATCCACTTCACCAAGTGCAGAGGGGGTACAGAAGTTGCTGGCACTGCACAGAATCCTATTTACTTTGGTGACTGGGTGTTAAAATGCTGAAATTATGTGCAGTCTGCAGTTAATGCAATCACACAAATCAGTACAAAGACAAATGTTTTTTATTCAAGTCCCAAATGTAGTGTTAGCCTGGCCTGCCAGACTCCTCCTCTATTTAATTCTGCACAGAGGAAGGGTCTGGGAACTCTCCTATTCAAATAACCCCACCCCGTGAGAATTCTAACCGAGCCAATCAGCACTGAGCAGCGTACGTCACACACCATAACGCCGAGTTAGTCATAAACACGGCGACTGAAGCGGAGTTCGCTGCGGCTCTTTCCTCTGGTCGAAATGACTTGGACACGTCTTTAAAACAATAACAAGTAGAAGCACTAAAAGCCTTTCTTCTGAAGAAAAATGTTTGCGCCGTCGCCAGACGCCATTTTTGACTAAAGCTAAAAGGCTACAGTGTCGTGGACGTCACACACAGCGTGATCAGGAAGCAGAAAATCCATGGGTTTAGAAATCATTTTGGGCCGCTGCTGTAAAAAAATGTGAGGCGCAAACCGGAAAAGCTTCTGCCGATCACAATTCGAAAATGGATTATGAAAGAATGGATAATGCTCGAAATGCACGGATTCTTGCCGATGTAAGAGGTGAGTCGACTCTTTGTTTTAGTAGTTGTGGCATTGACATCATTCTAGCGCACAATGTTCTGTGACAACCGTCTCAGGCTCAAAATAAGTTTTGATAAAAGGACAAACAACTAAGTCCTTCAGGGGTACTTCTGAGTTAAAAAATGCTCATGTTGGGGTTATTAGGAGCGAACAATTAGTAAGCTTCAACTTACTTTTGGATTCTTCAATAAATTCTGTAAATATGGGAATATTTACTGATTTATTAATTAATTAAGATATTCTTAGATATACGGGGCACCATTCCCCTTTTTCCGGGGAAAAATTGAATCCAAAACTCTTATCAGTCTTTCTTGAAGTTCGTAGAATCCTTGGAGCAGAGACTTCTCTTCGACACAACAAAGCTACTGGACACAAAAATCTGAATTTTATAACATTTAATTAACAATTTGTCAAATGAATAAACAGTGGAATAGATGAATAATAACCGTGTGATATGATTGAAGATGGATGTGTTTGCATGTGATGGAGGATGTATGAATGGGGTCCTTTGTTCTCACAAAGGAGTAGTGTGTGTGTGTGTGTGTGTGTGTGTGTGTGTGTGTGTGTGCGTGTGTATGGATTCAAAATGGAGTCTTGAATACAAGATGGCTGACCCCTTTGTCTGGCTAAAGTGTGGGTGGCAACTTGCACTTTAACTTCCAAAGCACTTAGAATCAGTAGTAACTTAACCTTAAATCACTCAAAACATTTCAAAAGATCATGAAACAACACAAAAGATTAATCACAAATTAATATCTTTTAGTTTCAGCCTGGCCATGACTGAAACCATTTTAAGATACCAAACAATGATCAATAAGCAGTTTATTCTTTCAAAATGACCCGACGGACGTGTTTGGGACGAAAGAGGAAAACACGAAGCTACTTTTTAAGCAATAGACGCGGTTTATTGCTTATTCGAGACTATAGAGGAAACGGGAGAAGGAAAGAATGAGAGAAAGAGATGAGTTTCTGATCACCAGAACAGTGAAGCGTCCCTCACTGTTTTGATTTGACGGTTCTCCGTGTTTCTCCGCAGTTTGGCGTCGTCCGTCGGTTTGATGCTTTCTCCGTTGTTTACCTCCACGAGTGTTTCTCCACGGGCTGGACACAAAGAGAACAAGTTTCTTTTGTGCTGAGTTTGACAACTTACAGCGTCTCTGAGAGCTGGATGGAGTTGTTGCTTTCCTCCGCCGTTCTGTGTCCTCAACTTGGGCACTTAGAGCTTCCGCGTGCTCAAGGGAATCGGAGCGTTCGATAAGCGTGTCCTTACCGCCAGGTATCCTGGGCAAAAGAACGAGGTTTCTTTGTCTCTGCTGAAGATTTATGGTCTTAGTTCGCGGGAAAAGCTCCACGGCTTCCCGCACATGCGCAGAACGTGTTTCTGGTACTAAGCGGTGACGTCATCACAATGCTTCCGTGTGCAAAGCATCATGGGAAATGAAGTTTCTTGGCGCTGATGTGATTATTTGCTTTTCAGAGCAATTTAAGCACAGTCATTTTGGAGAAAATCACTGCATAGTAATTTCCTCATGAGGTCAGACCCTCAACATTCCCCCTTTTGGTTTCGGGGATCGCGCCCAAAGCTCGATCGTCGGAAGCACAGATGGGTTTGTTCCTCATGAACGTAGGTCGACTTGATTGTCGGAAGCACAGGTGGGTTTGTCCCTTAGGACGTTGGTCTCCTTGGACGCCTTTGTCTTTTGGTCTTTGTCTTGGATCCTGGCGCCTTTGGTCTTTGTCTTTGTCAGGCACAAAGAGGATAGGAAACGGGATAGTCCCCAACGCGCATAACGAGAAGAAGCCACTCACGCAGGTGGTACGCAATGATGATGTCGTCCATGCGAGAGGTAGTAGTGTAGAAGGAGGAAGGTCGGTGGGCGGTTAACTCCACGAGTGGACACAAAGGCATCTCACCGCCGGCCATACAGTTCAGTTTATGGAGCACGCGGTGATGTACGAGGTCCATAGTTCGCAAACGCGCATTGACCTATGTGGTCCCAAGATTCCCCCCTTTTTGGTCCAAAGGGCGGATCAGGACAGTCTTTGTGCTAAAACAAGGACCATTAAACTAAGAGGCACTACAATGTGCTGGTGCGTCAGACAGAGTCATTGACAGACTGAGCTGGGCCGGCACATAACCACTAGTCAATATGTGACCAAGTAAGAAACAAAAATACAGAAAACCCAAAAAAAAAAAAAAAACATGTAACATATAACATCCAAGAAAATTCATAGCAACCTTGAGGTCTCATAAAATACATTCTTAGGTCATACATTCAGTGTGTAGCTTATAAAGAATGTGACATAATGCAACACTCAGATAAAAATGTGAGGTAGACTAAAGTGAGAACTACTCTTAGGGTTACAAAATAATAAAGAAAATGTTGCTCACCCCCTTTAGACAGGTGTGGTACATTCACGCTTGGATTCTCCCCGAACGCGGTCACGAGGCACACCGTAGGTGAGCAAGTGCATCTTATCTTGGAGTTTATTAACACGCCTGTAGGCGGAATAAGCTATCACGGCCGTGATGAGCCATCCCATCCC
Source organism: Nothobranchius furzeri (assembly GCF_043380555.1). Lineage (NCBI taxonomy): Eukaryota > Metazoa > Chordata > Actinopteri > Cyprinodontiformes > Nothobranchiidae > Nothobranchius > Nothobranchius furzeri. Next base: position 34,868,791 of record NC_091747.1, on the reverse strand, counting down.
CAGGGCGACCAATGTGCAGATTAAAGTCGTATAATCTGTGTCAATGTAGCGTCTTGGGCGTCAAAGTAAGTTCACGCGGGTTTTGTGTGAACTCAGCAAATTTGGTTCCTTCAATCAGTAATTGTTGGTCAATTTCTAAATCGATGGTAAAGTTATAACCCTGGAAAGCGTCCATGATCTCAATCTCCGAATCATGCTGTTCGAGGTTGAGGTGATGGAGTGCCAGGTTTTTAGTTCAAGGTGGAAATGCCTACCGTCCTTTCAAATACCAATGTTCAGCATCGACCTAAACTTATAGATGTGAGGTGTCACAATTATGGGAACGTTTAACAGGAAACCGAGTTCTAATTTTTTTCCAACGTGAATGGGAATTGCACTGCCTAGGCTGTACGCTAGGTGGATTTGTGAAAGGTGCACAGTAGAGGGGTAGCAGCTGTCAAGCTATCTTTGAGCAGGTCCAGTGGTACCAAGTACGGGGAAATACGACTTTCAACCAAGCTGTCCAGCGTGGAACTTACTTCCCTGAGCAGGTCCTGCATCAAATCTCTCACCACTCATGTGTACACAATATCCTGATGTATGGTTTCAGACAAAGTCTTGATTGCACGTAGAGATTCATTAATCAGAGCAGAATGTAGGTTGACAGTTACAAGAGTACCCTGTAAGGTTTTAGTAAGTACTTCCTGTTAGCGTTCTAGGAGGAGTTTCTCTTGGTTAGTGAAAATGACGGCGGGGGGGGGGGGGCTTGGTTCTTTGTCGGTTAGTACATGTTAGTGGGTTAAACGTGCACTTCCCCCCTTTTCCATTCCCATGCATAGAACTATGTAGCGACTACGTCTACCTCCTGCGGGGAGTCTGGTCTCTGTACCCGCGGGGATGGTTTGACGTAGGGTTTGATTTGGTTTGCATGCACCCATTTGTAGACAGGCTCCTGTCTCGCTTTGGTGATGCGTAACCTGTATGCAACTGGAGAGAGTTTTGCCACGATCTCAAATGGTCCTGACCAGCAGGGCAGGAACTTCTTAGGTTTGCGTGCCGGTTGGGCGAACCGAAAGTAGAATACTTTGTCACCCACCTCGTATTCGCGGCTGGTTGTCTTTTGGTCGTAGTAGGCTTTAGCGCCTTCTACGTTGGTCTCCAGTTTCTTCTGAGCGTGCGCGAACGTAGCTCTGAGGTGTGTTTTCAAGTCTGCCACATACTGATGGGCGGTATAGGCAGTGGCAACACTGACATCCTCTGGGTGATACAGGAGGTGCAGTGGTAGAGTCATCAGTCTGCCGGTCATCATCTCAAAGGGCGTAACCCCAGTGGATCGCTGTGGAGTGGACCGTATGGCCATCAGGACCAGAGGGAGCTTGACGTCCCAGTCCTTCCCAGTGGAGCAGACGTACTTTTTGAGCATAGAGACGACCGTGCGGTTCATCCGTTCGACCTGTCCGGATGACTGTGGGTGATAGGGGAGGTGGAATCTCACTTCCACCCCCAGAAGTTCAAACAGGGATGTCATTACACTGGATGTGAAATGAGTTCCCCGGTCAGAGTCAATGCAGAGTGGAAGTCCCCATCGACTAAAAACGTGGTTAATCAGCAGTACAGCGGTTGTGACGGCTGTATCGTTTGGCGCTGGAAGGCACTCCACCCACTTCGTGAAACTGCAAGTTACAGTTAGCATATATTTGTTTCCTCTTGCCGATTTGGGAACCGGTCCAACCCAGTCGATCTGCAGGTGGGACCAAGGGAAGGTTATTCCCCTGCGTTGCAGTGGTGCTCTAGCAAGCGGCTGGGAGGGTTGAAACTGGGCACAGATGAGGCAGCCTTGGACATAGCTGTGTACGTCCTTGGACATCGACGGCCAATATGCTACTTCTGTCAGTGACGCGAGGGTAGCTTTTGCTCCGCGGTGACCTCCAACCGGAGTGTCGTGGGCGTAGGCAAGCATCACTCCTCTGTGGTCGAGTGGAACAACCCAGCGCGGCGGTCTGTGATCGTCACGTATGTAAACTAACAAATCGTTTTGTAGTTTCAGATGCGCGAGTTGACGATGCAGGGTTACCAAATCTCGGCTTGCGCCAGTAGGTGGTGACGGTTGTTCAGGCATCGGGCCCTTTTGGAGAAGCTCGCGGATGAGCTTCAGGTCAGGATCTTGTTCCTGCATGGTGACTAGGTCCGCATCATGTGGTTGTCTGCCTAGAAACACGGGTACCCCAACGTTCTGAGGTTCGTCTGCCTGTTTAGCATGGCGACGAGTAATCGCGCAGACCTCGTGAACGGCCTTGGGTGGAAGCCACTCGTCTTTGAATTCCCAGCAGGTTCCCTGGTCAGCACCGAGCTTAGCAAGGCGGTCAGCTTCGTCATTACCATCTTTCTCTGGACCTAGGGTCCTGGAGTGACCTTTGACCTTTTTCCAGTAGACCATTATGCCTTTCTCAGTGGTGAGCAGATCACACGCTAGGAATAACTCCGAGTGTTTCACGTCTCTGTTCCTGGCGTTTTTCATGTGGTTCTCCTTCCACATGGGGAAGTGAGAGATGAAGCTGTGTCTAGCGTAGTTTGAATCAGAGCAAAGGACGATTTGAGTTATGTCCAAGGCTGCAGCCTGCTGGAGGGTTATCAACACTGCAGCAATTTCGGCGTACTGACTAGACTTTTGGCCCAACCGGTAGTGATTTGGTTGCTTAGTGTCACAGTCCACCCAAACGACTCCAACCCCGGCACGGAGCTGGCCTTCGTGAAGGTAGGCGCATCCGTCAGTGTAAACTTTCGGAAGCCCTTGGCAAACATTCTCAAAGTAGCGATGATTGGATGCGGTTGGGTAGACTGCGGCAGGTGTGTCCAGGGGGGCCATGACGGAGTCAGAGTCACAGTGCTGGCAGCCTGCTAGCCCTTGTCCTAGCGCTAGCTTGGTGTTCTGACCATACTTGACCTCAATGTTGTATCCTTGGAGCACCATCATCCACGTCGCAATGCGGCTGTTTGACACTCTTCCTTCGCGCAGACGCTGGCTGTTTAGGAAGGTGACAGGCTGATGACACGTTTCAATGATCACTTTCTGTCCACCGATGTAACTACGAAAGTGTTCGACAGCCCAGACTGTAGAGAGGAGGGCTCTCTCACAGTCTGAGAACTGGAGTTCCACCTTGCTCAGAGGCTTGCTGGCGTATGCCACAACTCTCATGTCCTGGTCGTGTTTCTGCTTCAAAGCAGCGCTCAGGCAGTGAGAGGAGAAAGTCGCCTCTATGTAGAACTCTTTATCCTTGTCTGGGTAAGCCAGACAGGGTGCGGACGCCAACTTCTGTTTTAGGAACTGGAAGGAGAGTTCTTGGGGTCTGTCCCACACGAAAGGTGTGTCGTTCCGAAGCAGCTCAGTGAGGGGCCTCGCTGTTTCAGCGTACTCCTCAATGAACTGCCTGGAGTAGTTGCAGAGTCCGAGGAAGCTCCTGAGTTCAGTCAGATTAGCTGGGGCTTTGATGTCCTGAATGGCTCTAATGCATCCCGCTTGGGGCTCGACTCCATTAGGGCCAACCAGCAGTCCAACATACTCCACTTTGGTTCGACACCACTGTCCCTTGACAATCGCCAATTTAGCTCCGGCGTCAGCGAGCTGTTGCAGCACGTGACGGAGTTCGGCCAGGTGCTCCTCGAAGGTTCGACTCCTCATCAAGATGTCATCGACATATATGAGGTTCCCTCTGGAAGCAGCATCTGACATGGCTTTGTGGAGGAAGATGTTGAACTCGGCAGGTGAGTTAGAGTAGCCAAAGGGGCAGCGGTTCCAAGTATATTGGCGATTTCCAAAGGAGAAAGCCAGTTTATACTGGTCCGCCGGCTCAACCTTCATGGTCCAGAAGCCGTTGGCTACGTCAACCGTAGAGAAGAAACGAGCATCTCTGACTCTGGCTAGCTCCTGATCTAAATGGATCATAGGCCACCTGGAGAGAGGTACTTGTTTGTTCAGTGCGCGATAGTCTATGGTGAGACGCCATTTCCCAGTCGGTTTCAGAACCGGCCAGATGGGAGAGTTGTAAGTGGAGTTACACTCTCTGATGATGTTTTTCTCCTTCAGCTGATCGAGGATCTCCTGGATCGACTCATAAGCAGCGAGGGGAATCTTGTACTGACGTACAAAAGTAGGAGGGGCATTCGGGTTCGTTGGAATGCGAACCGTATGCAGGTTTGTGAGTCCACAGTCCAGGGAGTCCCTGGATAAGACGGACTGAAACTCGTAGAACAGGCTTCTAAGCTCTGCTCTCTGCTCCTCTGACTCCAGCGCATCCGCTTTGTCAAGCTGCTGGCTGACTTCGGCCTCGAAGCCGTCATAAGGTTCAGAGGAGGAGGGTCTCTGATGTTCCGGGCTTTCAACCGGTGACTCAGAGGGTTGAGTATTTATTGCAAAAACCGTTAGACACTGACCGCCGTCAGTATCTAAGGTTGCACTGCAAATGGGTTCCTCAGGAAGGGCTTCATGCCGCTTGATGGTAATCATTTGTGAAGGGAAAGTACTGAATGTGTCTACACCAACCTGTCTGTCGTTCAAGAACAACGGAAGTTGTCCGATTACGGGGACTGAAAGTTCAAAGTCATGGAATGAGCTATCTATCAGCATGCCCAAGGGCTTTCCTGCCGGCATGTGGATAGGACTCCGGGTCGGATTTTCGACCAACAAGTAGGCAGAACGATTGTTCAGCTCCAAGAGTGGCGTGCCACAGACGGCTAAGTTGAGCTCCAAGAAGTGTGGTGATGGCTGGAAGAAGGCCTGTGTGCCTGGCAGCTTCTGATGCTTCATCAGAGTCAGACGAACAGGCACTCCTTTGACCTGTGGGGGCAGAACCGTGCTGGCCTCAACCACTGCACGGCAGGCCTGTGGAATGGTCTGACCGGACAGCAAGTGTTCAGGGCCTTCTGAGCGAGGCTCAGAGGATGGTGTGGCTCGGGCCCAAAGGACTTGATTGCAAGTGTCCAGCTGGGCACCGAGTCGAACCAGCAGATCTGCTCCGATGAGTGCAGGTGGATCAAGCTGTGGTATGATGCTGAATGTATGTGTGAGCTGTCTTGCTCCAAGTTGGATAGTCAGAGAGCAGACCTCTGGCGCTTTCAGGAGCCTCTGCGGCCAAGTAGGTGACAAGAGCCGATGGCTACGTGTCACACTGACCAGAAGGGGGTCCTTCTGACGCAGGTGTTCAAACGTCTGCTGGCTGATGGCTGACTTTTCAGACCAAAGAGCAAGGCGAGCATCTGAGATGTGGGTGCAGTTGATGGTAAGACCACCAACTATGTGTGGTGCATATGGCTGCAGGCTGACGTTCTTCAGCGAGCAGAGAAAAGATGAATGTGTGCGGAACGGAGTTCCAGGAGCGGTTTCATGCCTTTGCAGGCGGACATCGTCTGTGGGAGCTGTAGGGAGGGGCATGACCTTGGAACAAGGGTTTTGCTGCTCACTTATGCTGACTTCAAGAATGGAGGATGGTCGGCTGCTATCCGGGTTCCAGGGCTTAGGTGTGTCCACCTGGGCCCACAGTTGACCCTTCTGGCAGTCGATGAGGGGAGCTAGACGTTCAAGCAGGTCCTGACCAATGAGAAGTGGTTCAGTGTCTAGCTGGCAGACATAAAACGGGTGAACCAGAGTCATGTCTTGGAAGGTGATGTCCAGCCACGCCCGGTGAGTGATACACTCCCGGGTCTGGGTGTAGCTGGTGATTTTCAGGTCACAGGGTTCTACCTGGACTGGTTTCCCGAGCGACCGCATGGTGTCAGACAAGCGATGGAACAGTGTGGAGCATATCAGGGTGATTTCTGAGCCAGTATCCAGCAGAGCATCAACCTGTATGCATCCACCTACGTTGGTGCTACAGTACAAACGGCGAGCATGATCATGGTTTGTTAAGTCACCAAGGAACTTCAGAAATTTAGTATCAGGTTTCTCTGGGGGGTAGATTTCAGGAGACTCCTGTGATCTACCAGTAGTGTTCCCCCAGCTGATCAGGTAGGTCCTGGCCACGCTGGGAGGTTGAGCCACGCCTAGTCATGCGGACGTTGGCTCTGGGTCTGGCTTCTTAGAAGCAGACTTTGGTGCAGGGGTCTCATCTGCAGATCTCAGCTGTTCCTTCTGTTTAGCTAGGAACTGCTGAAACATCTCCTGGAGGTCGGCTTTGGTCAAGTACTCACCTGCGGACTTGTGTTCGGGACCTACCTGTGGGCGGCGCTCCTTAAACCTTCCACTGTTCCGACCTGCTTGCCGTTGGTTTTGGTTGGGCCACTTCCTGTCTGATTGTCCAGACCTAGGCAGCCAATCAGCACCCCCCTTCCCCTGTTGAGGAGATTGGGACTGCTCTCGCGGTTTAACAGGTCTAGGTTTAGCAGATTTTGGCTTAGTGGGTGGAGCTTCTGTGCCTTCGAGCTCCAAACGCGGCTCGGTGTCGGGAGCTAGGTGCATGACGTGGTGATGTGCGTCAGGCTTTTGGGGCTTTCCGCCGGCTTCCCAAGCCTGTTGAGCATATCTCCTAATCTCCTGAGTTGTCAGTTTTTTCATCCGACAATACATTGAGACTTCGGATCGAACACACTCGTGCAGGTTGTGAATGAACAGGGATCTGAAGGCAGGGTCTTCCTCGAGCCCAGGGCCGTTTCGACCTTGGAAATAAGCACTTTTGAGTCTGCGATAATACTCTCTGGGGGGTTCGTTTCTCCAGTGTTTGATGGAGAAGGCCCACATTGTAGCTGACGCAGAGTCTGCATACGTGGCGTATTCATCCCTCAACGCTCGGCAGAGCGAGGAGTACCGATCACGAATGTCAGGTGGTAGAGTTTCCATGAAACCGTGCACCGTTCTAGATGTGGTTTTCCAAATTAGCTTGAGCTTTTCCCTTGAAGAGGGTGCTGGAAGATCAAGCAGACAACGTTCTATCTCCCTGAGATAATCGTCGACGTTGGATTCATTGGTGTTAGGATCAAAGCGTTCTATGTCTTTAGCTAGCGATTCAATTTGACGTACACGGAGCCCTGACTCACGGTACGGCGCGTCATCCTCTGACTCTGACCCACGGTCTGTCTCAGAAGGCGCTGGATATCGCTGGTGTGCTCTGGGCTCCCAATGTTGACTCCTGGGGCCCAAATCGGGGTTCGGCATGTTGTGGCGGGCTGCTGGCACGTCACGTGGGTGTCTTGGGAGGTCCTCCTCCCGGGGCACGTCTGCGTAGTGCAGCCTGCGTCTTTCAACTGGGGCTTCTGCGTAATACGCTCTGTCCGGGTACGGACTGGCGTATGATGCTTGGTCATGCAGCTGGTTATCGGCATGCCGAATACCGGAGTAGCTAGGATGGGTGGATGGTTGAGGTGCAGCTTGGGGTGCATAACCCCAATCGGCACCTTGCACCCTTCGTGGACTGGGGGAGCGGTCTAAATAGAGGTGCCGCTCAGCTGGTCGACTTCTCACTGATTGAGAAGGCCGTGAAGATGAGGGTCCAACCTGGGATTCGAGGGTGAACTGCTCTCGGCCCCTAGGTGGTCCTGAATGCCCTATAGTGTGTGTAGGGAACGGGGCCGAAGGTTGGAACAGATGAGCTTCATCTCTCCCCTGCGGCATGCGTCCGTCCAGAGAGTCCTGGTGTTTCCCCCCTTCCCACTGTCTGTTGTCATCAGCAGAGGGGGGCGGGGTCTCCTCCCCATCTTCCCCAGAATCGGTGCGGGTGTCGTCTTCCTCGATCAGCCTTCCATTTCGCTGTTTTTCAGCTAGCATACTCTGGAGGTTCATGATCTTCTGACCACGTTGGAGTCCTCTCTGATAGAGGATCAGGGCTAACTTAGCTAAGTGAACCTGGATTGGTTTTGTACCATCCGGGTTTTCTATTTGATCAATTACAGCTTCTAGCTCGACGCTACGCTGTTCTTCAGTGAAATCCCTAGAAGGGTAGTCGGGTTCTCGAGCAACCGCGACCAGTTTGGACAATATTTGTCCAGAAAGTAGGCCAGGTTCATAGTCGTGGGCCGCAGCGCCACCTGGTTGCTGGGAGTTGGTCAGTTCACTACTCTGTCCCTCCATTTTTAACAACCGAACCAAAAATAGCCTAGTAGAGCTTCTGCAGATAGCTCAAGGCTGCACCTTTGGCAGCAACTGCTAGCTTTGTAGCAGAAAAACACTAAATTAACCTTTGTGCGCACAGGTTTTAGCGTTTTAAGATTGCACGGAATGCCGTGACTGACGCTTAAAATACTATTCCTTTCAGTATTTTAGCAAAAGCTGGTGCGTTGCCGTAGCAACGTCTTACAACACTTGCAGTGTTAAATATGCTAGTTATTCCTTCAGAATATTAGCAAACAGGGTGTTATCAGTCTTTGAGTGAAGGTTTCAGTTAGTTATAATAGCCACTGTGAGTTAAAGTCGCTAAATTAGCAGTTAATTTTAGCCTAAAAGGGTTAGTCAGAATTACTTACACGCTGCACCTTTAATGAGGAACTGAATTTTAACCTAAAAGGTTAGCCAGAATTAATTACACGTTGCACCTTTAAGGAAAAACTGAATTTTAACCTAAAAGGTTAGCCAGAATTAATTACACGTTGCACCTTTAAGGAAAAGCTGAATTTTAACCTAAAAGGTTAGCCAGAATTAATTACACGTTGCACCTTTAAGGAAAAACTGAATTTTTAACCTAAAAGGTCAACCAGAATTAATTTACACTTTGCACCTTTAAAGAAGCACTGAGTTACTGGTGAGAGTTCGATGCAGCTTCCTGCTCAGCGAAATCAGCACCACTCTGTTGCTGGTTCAAGGCTGAACAACGGATTATTTTTAATTCAAGCTCTTTGGATTTATTTGTTTGTTTGTGCCGGATAGAAATCTCTGTGTATCCAAGCCTCACGCGGGCTGCACCAATAAAATGTTGGGGTTATTAGGAGCGAACAATTAGTAAGCTTCAACTTACTTTTGGATTCTTCAATAAATTCTGTAAATATGGGAATATTTACTGATTTATTAATTAATTAAGATATTCTTAGATATACGGGGCACCATTCCCCTTTTTCCGGGGAAAAATTGAATCCAAAACTCTTATCAGTCTTTCTTGAAGTTCGTAGAATCCTTGGAGCAGAGACTTCTCTTCGACACAACAAAGCTACTGGACACAAAAATCTGAATTTTATAACATTTAATTAACAATTTGTCAAATGAATAAACAGTGGAATAGATGAATAATAACCGTGTGATATGATTGAAGATGGATGTGTTTGCATGTGATGGAGGATGTATGAATGGGGTCCTTTGTTCTCACAAAGGAGTAGTGTGTGTGTGTGTGTGTGTGTGTGTGTGTGTGTGTGTGTGCGTGTGTATGGATTCAAAATGGAGTCTTGAATACAAGATGGCTGACCCCTTTGTCTGGCTAAAGTGTGGGTGGCAACTTGCACTTTAACTTCCAAAGCACTTAGAATCAGTAGTAACTTAACCTTAAATCACTCAAAACATTTCAAAAGATCATGAAACAACACAAAAGATTAATCACAAATTAATATCTTTTAGTTTCAGCCTGGCCATGACTGAAACCATTTTAAGATACCAAACAATGATCAATAAGCAGTTTATTCTTTCAAAATGACCCGACGGACGTGTTTGGGACGAAAGAGGAAAACACGAAGCTACTTTTTAAGCAATAGACGCGGTTTATTGCTTATTCGAGACTATAGAGGAAACGGGAGAAGGAAAGAATGAGAGAAAGAGATGAGTTTCTGATCACCAGAACAGTGAAGCGTCCCTCACTGTTTTGATTTGACGGTTCTCCGTGTTTCTCCGCAGTTTGGCGTCGTCCGTCGGTTTGATGCTTTCTCCGTTGTTTACCTCCACGAGTGTTTCTCCACGGGCTGGACACAAAGAGAACAAGTTTCTTTTGTGCTGAGTTTGACAACTTACAGCGTCTCTGAGAGCTGGATGGAGTTGTTGCTTTCCTCCGCCGTTCTGTGTCCTCAACTTGGGCACTTAGAGCTTCCGCGTGCTCAAGGGAATCGGAGCGTTCGATAAGCGTGTCCTTACCGCCAGGTATCCTGGGCAAAAGAACGAGGTTTCTTTGTCTCTGCTGAAGATTTATGGTCTTAGTTCGCGGGAAAAGCTCCACGGCTTCCCGCACATGCGCAGAACGTGTTTCTGGTACTAAGCGGTGACGTCATCACAATGCTTCCGTGTGCAAAGCATCATGGGAAATGAAGTTTCTTGGCGCTGATGTGATTATTTGCTTTTCAGAGCAATTTAAGCACAGTCATTTTGGAGAAAATCACTGCATAGTAATTTCCTCATGAGGTCAGACCCTCAACACTCATGAAATACGTTTGTGGAGTAACCAGGTAGGTAGGTTTTAACGTTGCAAATCTGCAAAGTCTGCCTCCAGAGGGTTAAAAGAACAGTAAAAATGCTAGCAGCGAAGGGCTTTTCTGATTAGGAAATGGCTGGCAGTGAATGAGTTAGCACTACTTGTGGTTTGAGGAATCTAGAGAGACTGAATGATTGCTTCCAATCCACAGACTGGGAGACACTCTATACTGGGGATGAGCGAGTACACCACTATCTGTATCTGTATCTGTTCAACCAACTAAATTATCTGTATCTGTACTCGGAATGGGCGTGGCATAACCCGGAAGTGGGTGTGGTTTACATCAATATATTATTTTAAGTCTGAAATTGATATGGAATGATCAGAAGTTGCTATGTGTATTGTTTATTTGAAAACTATTTACAGAGCAGCCTCAGAATTGAGATTAAATATTTTTGATCACTATAGTAAAGAAATTATTACAGAACAAGTTTTTCAATAAAATCAGAACATTAATATTTGAGTGCATGGATTATACATCTGAACTCATGCAGTAGGAACTAGGAAATATGAAATGCTAGAACCAGACACAACTTTATGTATATATTTTCATTTTAATTTGATCAAACTGATTTTTTTTCTTAGCGTTCTTGGCATTTTCCCACACAAAGTTAAACAAAACAATGTTGATTAATGTGTGTGTGTGTGTGTGTGTGTGTGTGTGTGTGTGTGTGTGTGTGTCTGAGAGAGAGATAGAGGGTGAGAGGGAGAGAGATGGAGTTAAAAAAAATAAAAAAAAACGACCGGAGCGGAGGTAGTGAGTGACTAACACAGCACATCAGCTCTGTCTTGTCAAATGCACCATGTAAGTTACGACAAAAGTAACTTTAAATATTCAGCTGAAAAAGAGGCGAGCTGAAGAAAACCTAGGGAAAACTGAAGAAACGTGAGCAACAGTGAAGCAATCACAGCGAGATCCGTTACTGTCTGTGTGTGTGCGTGGATGAACAGGAAGGACTGAGCTCCCGGCCGTCTGCAGTTTTGTGTGTAGGTAGGGGCGGGCGCTCTATGTGACTGGCCAATCACAGAGCGTGAAGACAGTCAGTTACCCAATGAGGATTTTCCTTCAGCACGATTACAGATATTTACTAGTTTTACTCGTTTCATGCTCGTATCCGTCAAAAATGCTTTATCCGTGGGCTGAGCGACCCTCGCTAAAAGGAGACATGTTGGGTGTGTCCTTTGGTTGAGCTAACCAGTGTGGCGTAAACCCATCCAGCTACGCATTATTCCAATAGCAGCTAGCTTAAGGGCTAAGACTAGACGAAATAGAACGTTGGTTATGTAACGTGAGGAAGTATGGGTTTTCTGTGCCAAAGGTCGTATTTGCCCGGCTGGGTCAAAGCTGGGTCACGCAGCAACTTTCACCCACAGATTAAGACCTGAGCCGACAGCAAGTCTGAAGGACGCCACAACATCGAGAACACCTGCAGCTTCAGAAGAAGGACTTCTCACACAATCTAGTCATAATAAAAGAGTCTTACGCTTTCTTTGTTTATTAATGCTAAATAATCATTTGATCATTTTGCTCATTGTAAATGTGTTTTAATCAAATGAATGATTATTATGCTTTGGGTAATCATAATGAACTATAATGAATCAGTATACTTAATTAAATAATGTTTTTGAAAATGTTTAGTGATGACCTTCACACCCGCTCACACAGGTCTGGATTCACAGCAACTCCAAAACACATTTGCTCTGACGCACAACAAGTTTGCTTTGGGAAGAGAAGTGTTTTTTTGGTAAGTTAGTCAGAACGAGAGTGAGAACGAAAGAGAGCGGACGTGCAGATCCAACGCCACGGGGAAAGGAGCCCTGATGACTCTTTTCTCCCTCCACGCTATTTCTGTCAAGCCAGACAGAATAGCAGAAATGCAACCAGCTAAAGCAGACTCGTCCCAGAGTCTTTGATTTCTGAGTTAATTTAAACTTGAGAAAGCGCATCTGCCGAACGCTTCAGCAACGTGTACCGAGGTCAACTCTGGACCAGATCGTCGCACACCTTTGTCTCCTCTGCCAGCCAAGGTGCGACCTGGATAAACATCCTCCAAGGTCCGGATCTGAAAGAGGGTCCTGAGTACGGTGAGGCAGAACACAATAGATAGCGTTCTGATGCAGTTTTTCTAATAAGAACTAAGTTTAATTACAAAACATTTTTCACTCAGATTCACCTTTTCTCTCCCTGAAGCAATCTCAGACACCTGCATGCATGCATTCATAATTATATCATCCTCAATCTTAGCACATCCAACACAAGGTCTATTTGGGCAAGCTTAAAATATCAACTGTTAAAGATTGTCCAACAAAGTTGCCAATGTTGATTGTTTTTCCTATTATTGTCATTTCAAATTGTTAGTTTAAATTGAAGAATTAAAAATCTTAAAATTTAAACTTGCCTTTTCATTGAACTGAAACACAGACACACGGATATGATCGTCAGTTTATCGATGAAAACAACCTTTGAGTCTTCTTATCTCTATAAATTTGGTTATTAATTTTGTTAAAATTAATATTCCAGATTCTTATGTAGAATGGTTCATCTTTCATAAAAGAGCCATACAACCATTACGCTACAGTTACCTATTGTAACCCCAGATTCTATGAGTCTAGTCGCAGCCCTTAAGCCAATGGCCCCACTGGTTCTGTTAGGACCAAGAGCCATCAGAGGCGAACACTGGAGTCACTCCATTTATATACCCACAGGGGTGCCCACCATTGGTGGGCGTACATTTAAGCTCTTCATGATTGGCTGATGCTGAGATCATCCTTCCAATAGCAGCTAGCTTAAGGGCTGCGACTAGACTCATAGAATCTGGGGTTACAATACATAACCAACGTTTTCAGGATATATTCAGACTTTGTCATGTAGCAAGTTATATTTGTCTTATTTAATTGGAGCATAGAACATAGCATTAACAATTCTAAACTAGTAACAGCCGTAATTCATGTGGGTCAGGTTAGTTTGCGCTAAAGTTAAAAAACAAAAGCAGAAGCAGTCAGTGGGCTAGGCTGGGTTTGAGTGAATGGGCGGGGCTGACTCTGATGCTCCACCTTATGGTGCAGCTCCGCCTTTGTAGTTCTGCAGCGAGCACCCTCTCAAACACAGGAGCACATACACAACACATTGAACAGGCATGGAAAACATACAATTGTCTCAAGTTTGTCTGAAACCAACTGGACTTGTTTTAAGTCACTGACAAAAGTAACATGAGGTAGTAGGGCTGCTCCATTACAGCAAAGATGCTCCTTCTTTTCTCCTTCTGGGTGAAAAAAGGGGAAAGGAGGGGGAAAAAAGGCACTTCCATTTCCCAGAGCCAAGACCGTAGATAAGCCGAGTGTTAGTCCCGTCCTCTGGTTCGGGTACGCGGATGTGCCGGCCTGATACCGGATCCAGGCGGAGTCGTCTGCTATCTAGGTATGATCTCTTTTTAATTCTCATCAGAACTCTAGCTGTAACATTTTGGACAAGCTGAAGACTTCTAACTACATTCTGTCAACTTTCCTGGTAGTAATGAATTACAGTAATTCAGCCTCGATGTAATAAATACTGTACATGAACTAGTTTTTCAGCATCATTCCTGAAAAGGATGCTTCTAATCTTAGCAATATTCCAAAGGTGAAAAAAGGAAATCCTACAAACCTGTTTAACATGGGATTTGAATGATATGTCCTGGTCAAAGATATAAGATATGTATCATCCTGAATCCCAGGGTGTCATGAAACGATGGCATCAAACCATTAAAACCATGCTGAGTAAGTTCTGTTTTTCCATGGGTAGAGACTGGGATGAGGGGATACCTTTTGCCCTGTTTGCTGTGAGGGATGCAGTCCAAGAATCGATAGGTTTTAGCCCATCAGAACTGGTTTTTGGACATAATGTGCAGAGTCCACTTAAAGTATTCAAGGAACGGCTTTTTTCTTCCACTTCCCCTAAGGTTATTGTATCAGATTTTGTTGCAGACTGTAGAAAGCATTTACAGCAGGCAACTGCATTGGCTAAAGAGGCTCTTGCCTTTTCCCAAACCAAAATGGAGTGTTTCGATAAGAATGCTGTAGTCCATCATTTTAACCCTTTGAGGCCGGCGGGGGGGCCGGCGTTCCCATTTGCATATCTGTGTTCAAATGCTTGTAAAACTGAAACTATATAAGATAGAACAACATTTTTTTTATTTGTTTCAGCCCTAGTTTCTTTGTTTAAAAGTGGTGATAAACACAATTTCACTAATTGCAGACTAGTGTCACTGCTTCCACAGTTTCCCAAAATACTTGAAAATGTTTTTGTATCAAGGTTGGATAAATCCATTGAAGAAATTATTTTTGAACAGTATGGATTTAGGCCCAAACATTCAACTTCAATTCCAATTATGGAATTAACCGATAAAAAATCAACAGCAATAGACAATAAACTTTTATTCATTAGTATTTTTATTGACTTAAAGAAAGCATTTGATTCTATTGAGCAAGGTTACTTCAAAAACTACAATAATATGGAATAAGAAGAGTTGCTCATCAATAGGTTAAACGTTATTTACATAACAGGAGGATGTTTGTACAGTTAAATAACAAAAAACCTGAACTGAGTGATATTTGTTGTATAGTACCACAAGGGTCGGTCCTTGGTCCTAAACTGTTCATATTGTTTTTCAATGATCTTGTAAATGTATGTAAACTGCTTGATTCTGTTTTGTTTGCAGATGATACAGCATTGTTTTATTCTGGGATGGACATACATAAAGTAATTCAAGTGCTAAACAATGAGTTCATCAAAGTCAAAAACTGGTTTGATATAAATAGATTAACATTAAATCTTAGTAAAACAAATTTTATATTGTTTAACGACAAAGTAATAATGAAATATATTTTAAAATTCATGGTATGGAAATTCAAAGATTGAAGGAAACCAATTTTTTAGGAGTTATGTTTGATGAGGATCTTAGTTGGAAATCACATATTTAAAAAGGAAAATTGCCAAAGCCATTGCCGTATTTACTTAACAGTTCAGGGTTGTTAACATTATATACCACACTAATTGGGCCATATTTGGCCTTCTTTGTAGAAATCTGGGCATCAACATATAAAACCTATACTCAACTGTTGTTTAATTTACAGAAAATGATTTGAAGGTCATCAGTAACACTCGCTTTAGAGATCCGTCTTACCCTTTATTTATCAAATATAATGTACTGAATTTTAATGATTTGGTGGACTTAAAAATACCACAATTTATGTATAAAGCTAGTACAAATATTTTGCATGCCAAAATTCAGAAAATAGAGTTGGTATAATTTGAGAGGAACATCTGCTTTTGAGGTGCCTAGCTTTAGGACTAAATAGAAGGAATTTTGTATTTCTTTAGTTGGGGTAAAACTATGGAACGACCATTGATGGGCGTTCCGTTTTGCTTTGGCCCCCAAAATGCCTTGAAATGACCCTGGCTGTGTGACTGAGTTTTGAAGGGGATCTGATTCAGATCATCTGAATTGTATCAAATGTATAAATGTTACATGTGTATAACTTATTGTTTTATAAACAGTGTAGTGGAGATAAATCTACCTACATTTTACTTTCAAACACTTTGTTTTGTTTTCTTGTTTTTATTTAACTATTTTCCTGTCCTGTCTGTCTCTCATCTTCCTGCATCTCCTCTAAATTCTCCAGAAAAACTGTTGCCTTGATTCTTACTTTTTCACCTCATCAGTTACTTTTGAACAGATCAAAGGGATCTCCTGACCGCAAAGTGGAGTGCGCGTTTCGATGCTGCGTCAGTGAGGTGAAATTACCACAGCACACGATGAGCGGAGCGCGTCAGGAACGAGTAAAAGACAGAATACCAGAGGATATGAACAGATATGAACGATCATGTGTTAATAATAAGGTTTTGTTGCGCCACCTTGAGAATGTATTGTGCGCCGGACGCATGCGCACCAATGATCAGCGCACTGCGTCCTCTCAGCTCAACAGAATCCCACTACGCTTAGAGTCCATAAATATTGTAATATAGGCAGAAACTGGATATCTAGCCCCCACATAACTCGATCCCTGCTCCTGGATGAAAAACCGGACATTTTGATCAATGTAAGAAACCCCCCCGCACGCCCCGGACAGAGAGTGAAAAGTGGACATGTCCAGGGGAAAGAGGACGTATGGTCACCCTACTCTGTAACAACAGCTAAGCTAAATGCAAATGCCAAAGCTAATGTCTACAACCAATTTGCATCAGCATCCCACAATGCTTTGTGCGCTCGAAAACATGGCTGCCCCATACCTCAAACATAGTTTGACAACAGCTAAGATTGTGTGAATAAAAAACACATTTTTGGAGTTTATAACTGTGTTTTTATGTAGAAGATACTTTGTAACATCTTTAGAACAACATTTCTTTATAATCTAGGTTCCTTAAGAAGCAGAATTTCTGCTGAAGTTTCAATGAAGCGGCTCTCCACCAATCACTGAAGGCTTTGCAACGCAGCACTGCAGCGTATATTATCTATTGTCTCTCCTCCTCAATGCCCTGAGCCTTTTGCCCTGAAACCCAGAGCCAAAGGGCTGCTCTCCGTGTCTGTGGGTACACCAGCGCTTTGCCTTTTAGCGTGTGAATGCTAGCATTTAACAGATGCCAGTATAGTGGTCCCTCGATGCGTAAGGCTGATGAACACTAATGGAAGCAGTTACCTCACCAGGAAAATGGACCACTCGGAGATGGCATGGCCCATTTGTACTCAGGGAGAGCAGCTGCACTGACGTGAACTCTTCAGGCCTGTTCATGTTGGGTACTCAGGGAAAATGAAACTTCAAATAGAAAAGGATTTTTTTGAGGGATTTAAGTCACATTCAGGGGATATCTGCTTTTATTTCTGTTGTTTAAAGTGACAAAAGAATTTCAGCGTGCCAGAGAAGCCAGTCACCAGGGCTGGTTCACTACGCAGCCAGCCTCTCTGTTCTAATGTTAACCTTATGGAATTGAGTTTATTCTTCTTTTTAATTGTCCGGTCCAGCTGTGAAGCAAACATAATTGATGTCTGAATGCTTGAGACAAGCCTTACATAGTTACTCCCAGGTGGAGAGTTAAAGCTTCTGCTTTAATGCCATGCCTGATACTAAAATTTTACTGTCAATATTTTGGTATGCTTTTTAATTCCAACTAGACATAAGAAAGGAAGAGAGAAAAGGAGAGGGGGGAAGGGGGGGGCAGTCAATGATGAACAAGAATCTGCTTCTAGACCTGCAGAAAGAAAAAAAACATAAAGGGACACACAACAATGCAACTAGAGAAAAATTTTATTGAGTCAACCTGATGAGAAAATATAAAATCAACATTGTTTTACTGAACAATACTATTGGTTTGGTGGGTAGGATAATGTGACGGAGTGGAACAAGATGGCAGCAGCTTGTTTGAAATGCCTTTTACATCAATTTATGACTATTTGGACTTGGGCTTTATTCAACAATCAGGAGCAGATAGATGTATTTAAGTCCTTTATTTAGAAAACAATGTATCTTCACCTTCCTCAACAGCAGACTGCCTTGTTTACCAACATCTTTTGCGGTGACTGCGTCATGTTGTTGGTTGTCCAGTAACATTATGTAGCGTGTTTAACTACATACTAGAATTAACACCGTTTGCTATCAGCTTTGTTAGATTCTGAGAAAAGCTCAAACAAGTTGACAATGAAGCTTCTATCATATATAAATGTCTAGGATATTATATATTCGATAGAAGTTAATATGCCAACGAGCTTGGTCTAGTTTTAATCCAAAGATTAATGTTTAATTTAAGATAATTAAATTTAATAGCAAAAGTTTATTTATTTAATCAGAAGTTTAAAGGAGTCTTTGCTTTTCCAATAAACAAAAATATACACCATTCTGTGTTTAATTTCAAAGAAGAGTCAGGTTTTTAAAGTTAAGAATTTATTACACTTTAAAAATGACAATTTGAAATGACAGTTTAGAAATGACAATTTTTAACAGACAATTTGATATTAAAACTTCTTTTAAAAAGCAGACCTGTGACTGAATGGAAACTAAATGAAATGCGAGTTTCGGTTGCGTGAATGAATCAGAAGGTTTCTTTCAGCGAGAGAATCGTTCTGGGTGGAAAGTTGTTTTGCAGCTAACTGGTGTTTATTAGAAGAAACAGCATACAGACGCAATCTGTCAAAAGTGTCTACCTCACCCAGATCAGGAGACCCTCTTCTGGATCCGAGATGTCAGGTGGAGATGATGTCCTCCAGGCACGAGGTTGGTAGAAGGACCTTAGTGCGACCAAATCGGTCCTGAGATGTCTCTGTGGGTCACTCGACTGGTGAAACTATTTGCGTCTGAAAATCAATAACTCTGAAGGAGTTTTGCGTCAGCTGGTTACAGTGCGTTTATTCAAAGCAATTCTATCGGCGTGACAGAATGCTTAGTGAGGCTGGGGCGGCCGACCCTCATCCTCTGGTGGGTTCAAGAACTGAACTTTTTGCTGCGGGATTTGGTTTCAACAAAACCCTCAGAACATGCCCTCTCAGCATCAGAAAGCTTGGTCATGAGGTAACGACATGTGAGATGGTTTACCCTTTACCCTGGATCCCTTCTTCTGGATGAGATGGTTAAAGAGCAAGTAACGTCTAAATTAACTTTTTTTTGCTGATGAACTGTATAAATGAGTGTCTAATCGTGTTTTAAATGTGTGTATTCATTGTTTTAGCATTGTGGTGCATTTTCTTTAAAAATTAAAAATTCTGCCTAAATACCACAGTATAGCACCACCTTCGGCTTAAAACAGAGTTTGAGTCATTTTGAATACACTTTAGCCAATGGCTAAAGAGAAAGATACTACGTAAACCAGTAGAGTACTACGTAGCAGCTCTGTGTCAAAGTTATAAAACACTGAGAGTCTTGGCCACGCCTTGTGGCGAGTAGGGAGGTGGATTTGTAAGCGAGTGTAGGACGGTTAGCGGTAGTTCAGCATTAGCATATAGCATTAGCATATCCTAGTCTTTAGCATAGCTTTTAGTGTTATACATACTTATTTAGTGTTAGCTTGGCTGTTGGATAGTGTAGTTTAGTTAGTGTTTAGCTGTTAGTGTTATAGACCCTTTTACTACCTACGTCATCAAAAGTTGCGCGCGCAGCCTGGCAACGAGAGTGAAGGCTTCCTCATTCACACTCGATACTAAAACAGCGTTTTAAACCCTTTGTTTTGAAGTTCTGAGCACATAAAAATATCGGGTTGTTGCGTGTATGGATGCCAGAATCGCTTCTCTTCAAGCAGTGGACTGAAACTTTACAGAATTCCGAAGGGAACACATCCATTTCAACTAAATCGGAGGGGTCTGTGGCTGCAGGCCATCAAAAGGGTTGATGATAACTGGACTGAAAACACGATCCGAAATGCTCGAGTTTGTAGCGCCCATTTTATATCAGGTAAGGTAATTATGTGCTAAGATTACATATAAATTTATACGCTTTATTTCATGCTTCAAATTAACATTTCATTCTAATTCGTCTGTATTTTCCCACGGCATATTAGTATAAACTGTATTTCTCTAAATCTAACACGATTGTACTCTGAGCACGCTAAAAAAAGAAACCTATGCTGTACTCACCCTGCCATGCAGGTACAGTTGGCTGTGAAGACGTAGTTCTCTGGTTTGTTTACTATGACCCAAGCCTCATACATAGCAGTCTTGTGTCCTTGTCTTTGGCTAGGAAGGACGTCTGCCTTCAAGAGGCAAAACTCAGAGTCCATGTCGTGATATTTTACTTTCTGTACGTGGCCACAGACAACATAGTTGTATGCATCTAACGATTTGTATGTCCGTAGCTTCTCACGTGTGTACTTACTGGGCCTCTCCACTAAAAACGTATATATATATCGGGCCACTGGATATCTGGCCACGCACCTACATCTTCCACCCATTCCGTAATGCCACAGGGATCCGGGAGTCTGTTGCCATTCGTTAAAGTGAGTTTAATAATTTAACATTCAAGATTTGCCGGTGATAACCCCGCAGTGTAGCTTGATAAAGCCTGACACAAGGCCATTCTCTGTTGCTAAGCTGCACTCGCAATCTCGCTGACGTCATATTGTTAACAAACAGTAAAAGGGTCTATAATGAAAGTAGTTTGGGTTTAGTGCTCCATATCATGTTAGTATGGTGAGAAGGTGTAGTGTAGTGGGTTCAGTGGCTCTGTGGGGTTGCACTCCTTTCCACTGGACTTAGAAATTAGGCGCCAGTGATTGCGCGCAATCGGTGTCTGGAAAACAGTCAGCTCCCGCCTGGTGCTGTAGTTTGCAACCAGCATTTTACCCGCGATTCCTTCGCCAACATGATGGAGTTTGAACTGGGTTGTTCTGCAAGTCTCCGTTTGAAGAGGGAGGCCGTGCCCACCGTGGCTCTTCCACGATTTAGATGCAGCCCACCGACTCTGCTCCCCCACCATGGCGGGCTCCAGTCTGAGGTGAGTAAGCTAAATAAAAGTTTTAACATCTTCTAAAGACAATTCCCTACCTAAATGCAAAGTTTGAGGGACGTGGTTCACTCCATTTAGCTAATATCAGCCTGCGCTGCCTTCGGGCTGATTTGTCAAGTTCACTAAATGTGGATCGGGATGTGAGGTTAGAATCAGCGGCGAATCGGAACATATCTCGAAGCCCTGGCCGAAAAAATGGTCCACCTGACTATTACTGTCAGGATCTGAGAAAATTCGGGTTGTTTTTGTGTCAGTCGGTAATTCTGCAACATTGACTCATTACAGCGTGAAATCCAGCTTTACACCACAGCGTGACCCGATTCTGTGAGGAATTAAGTTCAGGAGGTCGCATTTCAGACTCTCCACATCATGTGACTGACTTTTACGTCGTAATAACGATCACACACTAGGAATGTTATAAAGCGCCTATATAGGACAGTTTCTTTTGTATATTATCTATGACTTTATAAACTCCAACAACAATGTTGTTCTCGGGTTAATCCTGCCTTAACCGTACAAAACTGGTCCATACTGGTTTTGATCTGTAAATAAGTTTAACCTATTATAAATAATCTTGTCTCCTTACCATCTTTTCATTTTCTGTTCATGTAACATGTTCAAAAAACATCTGTAATAACAAAACTGGTGATAAAATCAATGACCAGAAAGTTATTAGTCTTTGTTTTAATACGTGTTCAAATATCAAACAGCTAAATAACGTTAACATGATGACAGTAGAAGGCCTCTCTCCCAGGATGACCAACAGGTAAAGCCTCTCCTGACTCTGGACACCTGCAGTCCTACAGAGAAAATCAGAGACCACAGGTGACAAAAAGGCAATAAACACTTTTTTACATTTATCCACATGAGAAGATAAAAATTATATTCTTCACACAAACTTTTTACTTCATTAAAACGTGTCAGCTGTGTAAATCCCTGAATGTAAAACTACTTTTCACAGAAGAACTTCTGTGGTTGTGTGTAAACAGCTTCACTCTTCACCTCTAAGCTTAATAAAAACGCTTCTTTGCTGTGTTGTCCTTAAAACAAATGACAAGTTTAATTCGCTACACACACACACACACACACACACACACACACACACACACACACACACACACAGGAATAACTAGGACCCGCGATACAAACTCGTTCTCGCTGATTTCTGCCTAAAATGTAGTTTAAAGAACAAATATACAAACGAAAAATGTCTATAAACTGAATCGCTTTAAGCTTTTAAGGTTTCTATGGCAAATTTTTAACAAACTTACATTTAAAACTTCGTAGCTCTCCCCATTTTCTCTGCCTGTTGAAAATCCACAGCAGGCGCACAAAGCATGCTGGGATAGCCTTGTTCTGTGAGGATACAACAGACCTGTCCTCGAAATGTGGGCGGAGCAAGGACGCATTTGAGGACGTGAGAATGAGTATTCTCGGAATTCGGACAGTACTCGTCGCTGCGCTGTGACGTCATCACACTCTTACAAGCATCCTTCCCGTGGATTCGGACACACCCCATCTTTATCTACTGCTGTTCCGTCCCAAGATGAAGGACACTTTAAGTTTCACAATAATCATTTTAAATAATAATTTTAATAAACTCGTGACTTTATTACTGTTATTACAACCATCATAAATAATCTCTTGATTCAGTATAAATGTATTTTAATTACTGAAATGACTTATTATGCTTTGGGTATAATGATAATTATTGTGGATGATCCGTAACGTGTGTTCAGTAAACCAGAAGGTCATCTTGCACGTTAAAGAGCGGGTCAGGTGTGCCTCAGAGTCCTTCTCCACCCACATATCAATTTTAAAAACTGCAACATTAGTAGGTGTTGCTTGGCGGACCGAGAGGGCGGAGCCGCGGCAGTGACAAAGACGATGGGTAACGAGACGATGCTAGCTCCCTTCACTCTGAGCAGTCATTAGAAGTGGAGGGCGTTTCTCCCCCTCCTTACCCAGACACTCGAGAAGAAAGGAACCAAGTCTACTTGGAGGAGACAAGCAGACCTGAGCCTTATTGTTTTGAGCTTGTGAGTTGCCTGAAATTACCGGAACCGACCCAACAGAACCAGCTCTCAATGGTAAGTAGCCGTTAGCCATAGCATTAGATTAGATTTGGCTCCACGGCACTAGAGAGCTAGTATTCAGTATGTTTAAGATATTTATCTGCTTCAACACACCTGGTTTTAATCAGCAACAAATAGCTGAGCTGCTTAACAGCTAATCTAACCTGTTAAAGCAGGAAAACCACTGAAACTTGCTGGATAGCAGCTCTCCAGGAGCCCTGGGCTCAAGTTACAATCTGCTGCATAAAGTTATGAAACTACCCCATGAGAAAATTATTCTGTAATGTGTTCAGCCCACTAAAACTGCCCTGATTTCATTATTTATTTAATGATACCAGCTGCTCTCTTGGTCGTAGGTGATCCTCTGGTGTCTGCAGGTGGTCTCTGCTGGTGTCGTCAGGATCAGGAGCTTCCAGAAGAATGTGCCTTTCAATGACTTTTTCCCCCTTATTTGTTATATTAAATGAATCTCAATTTATATATTTCCTGTTTTTGTTCATGTCCATAAATACTTAAAAGCTTGTTTTAATTTCAAGCATGTTTAACAGTGAGTTGCTAGTTTAAGTTATCACAATAGAGCTAGTTAAACATGCAACAATGTGATAATTCAATTCATGTAATTTATAAATATCCATTAAAATGTCAAAATGAGATATTTGGCAGCACAAAAAACTTGTCAAACACAATATTTATTATAATAATTGTAAGCAGACAGGAGACAGAGCTGATGGAGGTTCTCAGTCATCGAAGGATGGCTGAAGGCTTTCCAGGAACAGGAAATGTGGCGTTGTCTCTTCTCTCTCTGTTCTGCCAGATGAGCTGATAGGTTACAGGTGTGTGAGGACATCCTCATGCTGTCATAACCAGATGACAGGAGTTATCAGGTGATCAGCCAGGCTAATGATGAGATGCAGAAAGAAAACAAATCCAGGACAGTATACAGTAATAACAATAATATGTGATGTTGCTCAACTTATGTGCTCTTATAGAGTTATTAACGTGTGCCTGCTTCATGGTGTAGAGTCCATATTTTGCTGAGTGTCCTGCAATAATGCAGGTTATTAGTTAATTTACTTTTGATAGCAAAGAACAAAATATTTAATGTAAAAGTTATTTACCAGGTGAATCAGCTCACACGTCGCCACCAAGTGTCACAGGGGCAGAATCAGTAGCCTCCTTCATGATGTCATGATGTAATCACATACTTATTTAATTGTTAATATCTTAAAAATTCTGAAATGTTAATTTTTTTTTTTACCTTGAACAGTTCACTGAGCTTGCACTGTCACTGAGGTGGAAGCTGGAATCAACAGCAGACACCTCACATCTTGGTCTTTTCAGGGGTGTGGACGCTGCTCTGGGACTTTCCAGGAAGATGAATTTCCATCATGGTCCCTGTGTCACAAGACACACTGCGGCTGTGAGCTCTAAACTGGGTGGCTTTGTCAAAAACAAAGAAACAGCACATTTATAAATGTTTAAAAGAGCATAAAATCACGTGTAACAATAATCTGTAAAACAAATTAAAACTAGAAGGTGATAAAAAAATGTTTACATAGACATATTAAAAATAATTCACCTTTGCTACGCCGGTAAGGCTTCACGTCAGCCTGGACAAGTGCATTCTTGCAGACTACTAAATCAGTCTGACAGCCAGTGTCTTGGGTAGATTTAGCCTGAAAAAAAAAATAGAAGCACATTGTTGTCGAGATCGCGGATACAAGTGGCCGAAATGAGTTTTCTCCGTAGGGTGGCTGGGCTCAGCCTTAGAGATAGGGTGAGGAGTTCGGACATTCGGGAGGGACTCGGAGTAGAACCGCTGCTCCTCCGGATCGAAAGGAGCCAGTTGAGGTGGTTTGGGCATCTGGTCAGGATGCCTCCTGGACGCCTCCCCGGGGAGGTGTTTCGGGCATGTCCTGCCGGCAGGAGGCGCCCGGGTTGACCCAGGACACGTTGGAGAGGTTACATCTCCAATCTGGTCCGGGAACGCCTTGGGGTCCTGCTGGAGGAGCTGGTGGAGAAGGCCAGGGAGAGGACAGTCTGGAGCTCCCTAGTTGGGATGCTGCCCCCACGACCTGGACCCGGATCAGTGCAGCTGGATCTGCTGCAGGAGGATCCAGACATGAATGGAGGGCTGGAGCAGACCCGTGGCTGGACGCTTCTGGTCAGAGGAACATCATACAGGACGGTCTGCAGAGAGAGCTTTGGGACGCTTCCTCTCACTGTCCACTCCATCGTCCATCTACAGGGCCTGCTGGGCTGGCTCAGACAACGGCTGTTACATATCTGTGAATGACTTGCCTGTTAACAATAGTGGTGGTCTGCTGGTACCTCCTCCAGGAAAGGGCACCACTGACCTCCTCCACACACATCTTCCTCGGGCTCATCCTCCAGACCCACAACTTCACCAGCACCGATGCAGATGTTCAGCACAGTGCATGATGACCTGTAATAGATTAAATAAGAGTTTTTGTTTTTATATAGAAAAATGTAAAACAAAACATAACCTGCAGCACACTGGTTCTGTTCAGTTTAAAGAAAAGCAGCAGGGAATAGTTAAATAAAAACTACAGAGAATTTACATTTTTAAGACAGATCTAATCATTATTAGGCTTAAGTTGAAAAAACAAATGCACATTGAAAACACTTCAATGCTATTTTATTAAAAAGCCTGTTTTTAAAGCATTTTACCCCCATTTGATGCAAAATAAGTTCTAAGGTCCAATTTACATTAGAAAGCATCCTACTGCATTCAACATTTATAATGCATTTGGTTTATATTAATAATACTCTGTAGAAATGTGTTGTGTACGTTTAACAAGTTCATTCTGTAGCTTAAAACATACATGAAACCATCTAAAGTTAACATGTAAGTCCTGAAAGCTTCTAGAATAAACAAAATTACTTTACCTGAAAACGGTTGTGAACAAACGCTGCTGATGGACGTGAAGCTACTGTAGCTCCTTAATATTCCTGCTCGATTTTCGCTAGCTTTAGCATTTTTCCTTTGCGTGTAGCTGCCGCCACGGCTGTGACGGGACCTACGGGCCACCGTAGAGGTGAAGGCTAGACTGGCCGAATTCAGAGCCGCTGACATCCGGTTTTAGCGGTCTTAAAGGACCCAGCCTTGCTGGACCGGTGAGGACCCGTACTCATAAGCATCCTTCCCGTGGGTTCGGACACACCCATGGTTTCAGCAGGCTCCTGGTGGTTAATCTGTGGGGCAAAGTTGCAGAACGACCCAGCTTGACCCAGCTGGGAAAATGTGACCTTTGTCACAAATTAGAGGCCATTCATGACTCTACAGTGCGGAGATCATTTGAAAGACAGTGGTAGAAACTGCCCTATGACTGAGAACGGTCAATGGAGTGTTGCCAGACTAAACTACATATTTATTTAGTCTGGCTTGCCAGGCTAGGTTTCACTTTGAAAGCATCATTAAATATGACGGGAACAATGATTTCTGCAACACAGCCATGTGTACTTTGGACTGTTTTACACTATTAATCTGATTCCAAACACAGTAATCCATTCCATGGATTATCTAAATTCAAAACCCGACCTAAACTAATGTTTTGTAGAGTGAAGGTAAATAAATTTAAATGGATTTTAAAGCCTTCTCCTTATAGCATGGTTAGCCTGGTTGTTTTTCTGTGTTCAAAAGGATAAAGGGCTAAATGTACAAAAGCGTTTAGTATTTACCGTGTCCCACATAAACTGGCTCTTTGTCCTCTGTTCTGCTGGCTTGGATCGGGTTGCCCTAGCTCTCTAGGTAAAAAGAAAAGGATCACCCTCTCCTTTCTCCACTTTCCTTCAAAATTGCGGCACATTCTCAAAATCACTGCAATTTCTCAGCAGAGTAAAATATATGATTTGCTGCTGTCACCACTAGATCATCTCAGTATCACCATGTGTGTAATTCCTTACGGCAGCTCCATCATCCACTCGTTTCAGGCTCTTTAAAGCACAACCGTCCAGCCTCACTCATATTCAGCACCGGTCCACAGGTCTTTGTTGGTCCCCCCATACTAATCTGCATAACTTCTGTCTCCACCCATCGTGTATGTCTGAATGAGCTGCACTAAACTATCACCTCTTTAGTAAACTGTGAATCAGTGGTTCCCAATAGTGAAATCAAAACTCTGTAAGAACTCTGTCTGCATAACATTTGTAATTATTCCATTCTAATCCTGGTCATGTGTGTGTGTGTGTGTGTGTGTGGGGGGGGGGGGGGGGGGGGGCTTACTTGTCTTGGACACAGGAGAGGGGTCCTTGTGAGCGAGGGTTGGGAACCTCGGCTGTATAAAGACGGCATTCCTAATTGAGATTAAAAAAAACAGCCTCAGAATATTTTTCTATCTTCCCTACAAAAGAAGGGCTTTGGTGTACTTTACACTTAAATTACCAAGCAAACCTTCTACACAGCTGATGTTTTTGTTCAGTACATATTTCCTTCATAGATTATTAAAGAAACTCTTTCAACTCATGTGAACAGTGGGCTACTTCTTATTACTTTGCATGAGTGCAGCCTGTTATTTGTTAGTCTTTTATAAATCCAGTCCCCTGTTTAACCCTTTAGGCCCTAGGCCTTTTTACTTTGGGCCCTGGCGCCTCCCAATTGGGGGCCTTTGGAGTTTCATATCCCAAGTGTCAGTGATTGTTTGCATTACCTGAGCACAGCTACAGCTACAATCAAAACAGTTTAGGTTGTGAACAAAGCAATTTTTGGTTTTTGATACATTAAGATAAAATAATGCTTGAACTTTATTTTAGAAGAGATGCCCTGTATGAAAGTGCTGACAGGATGGAGGTTGTTTTAGGAAACTTAGACAATTGTTTTATTTATTCCAGGGGTCCTCAACTAAATTTGTTCAAGTTTCTTTTTCCAGCAGACACCAGTGAAGGCTCGATGCTCTTCTAAAATAAAGTTCAAATATCATTGTATCTTAATTTATAACAATTTAAAATGGCCTTGTTTCCCACCTGGGCTGGGACATGAAACTGTAGAGGCACCCAATTGTGTGTGTGTGTGTGTGTGTGTGTGTGTGTGTGTGTGTGTGTGTGTGTGTGTGTGTTAGGGTTAAACAGGATAAGCCTCCATGCAGCCGGGTTATAGAAAACAAAAGGAATGGTTGTTTGTTCAATTCAATTTAAGTTTATTTATATAGCGCCAAACCACGACAAGAGTCGTCTCAAGGCACCTCACCTAGTAAACATTTCAATACAGGTCAGTTCATTAAGCCAATCAGTAGTTTCCTATATCAGGAACCCAGCAGGTTGCATCGAGTCACTGACTAGTGTCAGAGTCTTTACAGCACATATGTCAGACACAAGGCCAGATGCGGCCCGCGGAGCATTTTTATGTGGCCCGCGAGATGAATATCAAAAATATATTAAAACTGGCCCGCTGGCCGATTTTACCGCAAAGACTTCAACTTCCATGATGCTTTGCGGCGTTAGCGCAGAGCCGACGTGCCCCCTCCTTTGTGTTTTTTCCAGCGTCTGCTGCCGGCGTCTGCAGCTCCGCTGTCTCGGACAAACTAAACACTCCTCTCACTCAGCGCCGAGTTCACTCAGCTATTTTCTGACGTTGAAGCCCAGAAACTGACATTCTAGCCGCTCAGTAACGTGTTCACGACTGAAAGAGAAAGTTTTCCAACTAACGTCCAGACAGAGCTGATATAACTCCAGCGAGCAGCAACACGCTCAAACCAGCACGACTCTGTGACTGCTGTCGTGTTTCCTCCCCGACACACAACAACGTGGTCAAGCTGCTCAGGCATGTTCAGCAGCACAAACCTATGTGAGCACCTGTTGTCATCTAATGTTGTCATTATTATGATGAAGATGAACAAAACTACAGGAGTCTCCTCAGCTCAGATCAACCCCATGATGCAGGTATCTGGCTGGAACAGGTGAGCATCACAGTAAACCAGTGGAACAAACTGAGCTTTAAATATGCTGGTTTTATGCTCTTTTTCTGCTCCAAAACATGAAAGTTAACAGGTGAGATGTTGCATTTCATTTAAGATAAAATAATATTTTTATTTTGTTGTTGGCCCGTGAG
Source organism: Nothobranchius furzeri (assembly GCF_043380555.1). Lineage (NCBI taxonomy): Eukaryota > Metazoa > Chordata > Actinopteri > Cyprinodontiformes > Nothobranchiidae > Nothobranchius > Nothobranchius furzeri. The sequence continues at coordinate 34,839,839 of NC_091747.1, read as the reverse complement.
AAAAGATTTAACCTACAGTAAAACAGGAAGTGGAAAGGCTGCAGATAGATGAATAGAATAGAAAATCCCTTTATTGTTCCTCAGTGGGGAAAGCTAGACGTCACAGCAGCGATGACACTTATTACAGGAGAAAAAAAAGAGAATAAAAAATAAGAAAAATGAATAAACAAGAAAACATAAATCCTGAATAGATTTTAAAAATGCTGAATATACCACAAGTAATGAATACCACTGATGCCTTTTATTTAAAACGGACTTGCTCGTGTGTAATTTGGTTATTCCACATTCAGTGTTAATGCAGAAATATGTTTGTTTCCAAATTTTAAGGTTCAAAATTGCATATATGTTGATAAAGAAAATGTGCAATTTTGTCGTCACTTTTTCAAAAAATATTAAGTTTGGCCCTCGACTCCGTCCCAGAGTTTCATTTCGGCCCCTTGTGAGTTTGAGTTTGACACCCCTGCTTTACAGCAATCCTCATACTAAGCAAGCATGCAGTGACAGTGGAGAGGGAAACTCCCTTTTAACAGGAAGAAACCTCCAGAGGATCTTGGCTTAGTATAAGCAGCCATCCTCCACGATGACTCACTGGGGATCGAGAAGACAGAGCACACACACACACACACACACACACACACACACACACACACACACACACACACACACACACACACACACACACACACACACACACTAGTGTGTGGAGTCTGTATATTAGGAAAACATAAAATTATTTTTTATAATTTGCTCTTCCTTTCATTAATAGTGAAAAGAGATATTTGTGTGCATTTCTGTGAAAAGTCCAGGCAAGTTAAAGAATGCAGACTGTCAATTTTTAATGTCTCTTTCCTTAAATTAGGTCCTCAGACTCTTGCTGTTTTTATTGTTTTTTATGTTTCTTTTCTGCCTTTATGGCTCTCGCTCCTTGTGTGTGTGTGTGTGTGTGTGTGTGTGTGTGTGTGTGTGTGTGTGTGTGTGTGTGTGTGTGTGTGTGTGTGTGTGTGTGTGTGTGAGAGAGGATTGAGGCTGACCAATGTAGTGTGGAAAGAGCTGCAGTCAGTGCTGTGGAGTCAATGACCCGAGAGCCAACAGGAAAACTTGCCGGAGAAAACTCCACAACTACTTTAACGTCCGCTGAGCTCTGCTGGAGGCTGCTGATGCTCCACTCATCCTGCTCACTTCCAGCTCTGCGGCTGGCTCTGGAGCAACATCAGTCACTTCGGATGGGGCCTTGTGTAGGTGTTCAACAGCCTCATTGTTTTATTCAACTTTATTCTCAGGAAAAATTTACCATTTAAAAGTGACAGCAGAAACATTACCTGGCTTTCTTTTTATTTTTGTTCTAAATTTTTCCAATGAAACTTTTGAAAGGATTCAATTTTTTTCACTTATTTAACTGGTGATCTCTCATAATACAATAGATTGCTCCTCATTCCTCACTGTGGTCACAGGGGGCTGGTGTCTATATCTGGTAACAGGTGGGGGCACCCTGGACAGGTCTCCAGTCCAGCACAGCGTGTCCTGTTCATTCAATGTTCATGTTGGTCTATCCACCATTTGAGACCTTGTGGTAGGCTGGGTGGAGGTTTTTCTACCAGAACCAGATAATGATCCAAACACTGAAACATTTAGATTCATATAAAATAAGAAGGCTACAAAAGTAGGAATAAAAAGAAACAGACGAAGAAGTGATCACCAACCAAAAGTACCTGATTTAATTCTCGCAAATGTGGGCGCCTACCTCACAGAGAGCAGGATCGTGCTCCAGGGATTAGCGGTGGCAAACAAGTAGATTCACAATCCAGATGATTTGTACTTCACTCTGGGGGTGCACAGTTGCCGGTGATCAGCCGACCTTAATGAACGTGAGGGGTGATCAACTCAGATAAACATCGAGGAGCTTGATCATTCAGAGCTTTGTAGAGGAAGATCAGAACTTTAAAACTGGTCAATGGAGATCCTCCAGGATAGGTGTAACATGACTATGTCTGTCTGCATTGTGGTATCTGGGTTGTAAAATCCGTTTGGCTGTATGGTTTGATAAGCTAAAGTTTGTTTATAAAATCATCTGACGCAATTTGTGCCGATTTCTGCACGCTTGTGTGAAGACTCCCAAACAATCCAGGGGGGTCAGAAAGTCGAGATGGACACTGCCGATTGCATGGACCTCCTTTACCTGAGCTCGTAGCTAGCTTATAATACGACCCTTCAAGTCTGTGTTATCTTCAGGTGATGGCAGGGAGCTGGTGTGTCTATTTTGCATCTAAGGCTGTTCAGTGGCTCTTAAAAGAGCCGTTGTGTATGATGTCATTAAAGGAGCTCAGGATGTGCTGAAGAGGAAGCAGATAGAGGAGGAAGAGTAGAGTCCCCAGCACAGAACCTTGTGGGACACCATGGGTAAGGGAGGTGGTCAGTGGCGGACTGGTAATCGGGAGAAACGGGAGATTTCCCGGTGGCCTGGCTGTTAAACTGGCCCCTCTCACTGATTGCCGGTCATGACGTGTGTAATATCTAATATATATAATATAAATAATATTTGCTCTCCTGATGCTCACACAAATGGAGTGAAATGGGCACAAAGACATGCCCTCCTCTCACTGTCGGGGTCTGGCAAAGCCGCCCCCCCCCCCCCCCCCCCCCCCCCGAGCATCTTCGGCCCCAGAGGCAAAATGGACCTAGACGGACCAGGAAAGGTGGAGCAGAAAAAGAGAGATTGAAAAAGAAGAAAGCTCTGGCCACAGATGCATGTCCAGGCTGGCCTGTATGTGGTCATGTTAGGAGAACTGGTTTAAGGTGGAGTTTTGGGGCCAGTTTAATTATCGTGCAGTGCGCAATGCTGGACACATGGGGTTGGTTGGGGAGGGAGAAACAGCGGCTGTCTGGAACTGATCATGATGATCAGGTTCTGATGATCAGATCATCAGACTTATATCCATTAGGGACAGAGAGCAGTGCTTTGTACCGGTACCGCTGCCACTTCTAAATATAACCTTTCAGCATGGCAGTACTTTTTCTAGGGTACAGTGCATACCGGTAAATTTTCCAGGTATTCATTAGTCGAAATCTCAGAGAAGGACCACATTTTGCGCAAAAGGTTTATCACTGCCGCGAGGCTCGCCGCACGTCACCTTCAGCTCAGGCAGAGGAGAGAAAATAAAATTGTTCTCCCACACCGTACACATTCCTGCAATGACTGACAGCAGCATCATCTGACCAACCAGTGATTAGATGCTCTGACATGCAGGTACATCTATGGAGGAGAGACGGTTTCTAAATGGAAATATGGATCATGAGCAAACTCAAGAAATTAAATGTCACAAGAGGAGTGTGCTTCACTTGAAACTTTGTGGTCATAAACATCCATCTGCTTCTGATCATGAGAGAGTTGATAGGATAATTCTAACCTGGATTCGATTTTACAGCAGCCATGATGATTATTTATGGAATTTCTTGTTAAATGCACAAACCTTCATCTCTGGTTTATATTGTCTTTGGCTCATAGCCTTTAAACCCCTAGAATTATTTATGTTTAACCAGGAATTAAAATCCATCACCAGAGAGCCATATTACTACACACAAAGAATTATCACCTGACCTCTGCTGGTACTTGACTTGATCCGTTCTCCTGGGTTCATGGACGTAGAAATACATCCATCCTTTTGATAAATTCCAGAAAGTACAGTTCTGGTGTTAGTGTCCACTTATATCCTCATCCATCCATTTTTTGTATGTGCTTCTCCACGCAGGGTCGCGGGAGGCTGGTGCCTATCTCCAGCAGTCTCCAGGCAAGCAGGCGTGGTACATACTGGACAGGTTACCAGTCCATCGCAAGGCAACACAGACACACAGACCAAACAACCATGCACACACACACATAAACACACCTAAAGACAATTTAGAAAGATCAATAAAGCTGACAGTATGTTGGGGGAAGCTGGTGTACTTGGAGAGAACCCACAAGGAAAACATGCCAACTCCTTGCAGAAAGACCCCAGGCTGAGATTTGAACCCAGGACCTTCTTGCTGCAGACAGCATCGCTAACCACTGATCCATGCTTATATCCTCATAATTTAATCAATTCCTTAATAGTCTGCTGAAATGTACTTAGTTGTGACTGTACTTCATCTGATTTCACCTGCTGGGTGGAGCTCAAGGCAGTGAATACTGACAGACTCACCTGAGCTTAACTGTCACTGACATCAGCAACAACTGTCATGATTAGAAACTTCACTGCTTCTTTCAGAATTCCCCTGAGTCCTACTGCCCACCATCCTAAATAAAAGAGCGTCTGTTTGGGATGGCTTCAGCGCCTCTCAAATACATTAAACTGCAGCACTTCATATAATTTGATGGCATACTGTTCTCATGTACAGGTGAATCTGGAAAAATGACAATATGATGAAAAACTTCATCCATCCATCCATTGTCTGAGCCCACTTTGTCCACATAGGGTCACTGGGGGGCTGGTGCCTATCTCCAGGGGTCAATGGCAGTGGCGGCTGGCAAGTAGAGGGCGATAGGGCGCCGCCCTCCCAGTTGTTCTGTGTTTTTAATTTTTATTTTAAAAAATAAATAAATAAAATTAACAATAATCACATATTCTAAGTTAATTGTGTGTTTTGTAACAAAAATAAATCATATATATAAATATATATCTATATTGGTCTCTGCCGGTTTCTGCCGAGCGGTGGAGGCTGTGTGCTGTTTTTCAATCGCCCAAACAGGACAAGACCAGCTGTCCAATTGCTGACAAGAATATCAAAGGGTAGGAATGGGAATGTATCCAATCAGCGTCGACGTTGTTTCAGAACGTTTCAGAAGCATGATGGGCGATGGAGCTACCGCCAAAGGATTCGTTGGTGTTCGGTAGAACTCGGCAGAGTCGTTTTTGGTCGTGACGCAGATGTAACATGGACGCCGCCGGTGACTACAACCAGCATGGATACCGGATCTCAGCAGCCACTGAATTCAGTTCGGTCTCCTCCAGTATCCGTTCGAGAGGAGAACTATGGTGGAAAAACTTAATGTCAAAGAGCTTGGACCAGATCAGCCCGACGTAAAGATAAGCCAGCAGGAGAAGGAGAGAGGTAAACTGTACACACTAGGCTTCTCCCGAAATTGGTACACCAGGGAGGCTTGGCTAGCTGGATGCAATCACCCTAATGCGTTATTTTGCTTTCCGTGTTTGTTATTCAAAACGGCTGGGACAGATAAGGCATGGATGAGTCAGGAGTTACAGACATGAAACATTTTTCTGAGAAGGTGAAGAAACACGAGTCATCCCGGGCACACATGGACAACAACACGGTGAAGCTAGCCATGCTAGGCAGCAGAGCTAACGTTGCCATGCAGGGAACAACAGCAGCTGGGTGCAGAGGTAAGCTGTACATTACATTTCTGTGAACAAGACAATCAGAATCAGAAATCCTTGGTTGTCCCACAAACCGGGACATTTGTTTAATAACATGTTTAATGTGCAATAACTGTAAAAAACTAATTTCAACACACATACCTATTATACATATTTAATCATGTAAATGTGTATTTCATGTAAATTTGTACATACATCAATCTGATTCCAGTTTACTTGTTACACTTCTGCTGCAGCAAACAAATTTCCCAGCTTTTGGGACAATTAAACATTTCTGATTCTCTATTAGATGTTTTTACCTCAAATGTAAAAACATCTGATTGAGAATCAGAAATGTTTTATTGTCCCAAAAACTGGGAAATATGACATTTGTAGGAGGATACTGATGACATTATTTCCTATAAAAGTGTTTCCTATGAACTTATCTGTTGTTTTTTATTTATCATATGACAGGTTTTTCACACCATCCTGAGCCATGCAAAAGAAGATTCTTGTCACCACACCCATGACCACAGCCGAATCAGAAAGGTGCTTTTCTACTTTAAAGAGGATTAAGACTTTCCTGAGGAACACCATGACACAGGATGGGCTGAATGCTCTTGCCATGCTCTCCATGGAAAAAAAAGCTTGTCACAAACATTCCTGACTTCAATAAAAAGCTAATCGAGAGCTTTGCCACTCAGAAGGACAGAAGGGCAAAATTTCTGTACAAATGAGGTATCACACACACACAAATGCATCCACTTGATCTTTGTATAAAGTTGACCTTGGCACAACACTCCAGAAATATTTAACAGTGTAAATTTCTGGCATTTTGTCTAAGTAGTGTTTACTACCATTACTGTAACAGTGACCTGCTCATAATTTTTGGTGTTCACTCAAATGTTGAAATTAAACAAAATGTTTTTGTTACTTGCCTCTTGCATTGCCTATTTACCATTTATGGTCATGTTATTTTATGTGCAATTTAATGCAGTATTTTTCAACCTTGGTCTGCAAGGCAGCGTGCCAATAGTCAGACACACCTGGATTAATCAGTTTGTCCAATGATGTAAGACAGGAAATAAAAGAGCTGTGCTTAATTCAGGAAATAGTGAAGTTGTGCACAAAGCTCAGAAAGCACAAGTTTGTTTAAAAATAAAAAAATAGCACAGCCCCACCAAAAATATTTTTCACCAGCCGCCACTGGTCAATGGGCAATCAGGCGAGGTACACCCTGGACAGAGAGCCAGTCCATTGCAGGGCAACACAGACACACAGGACAAACAATCACACACACACACACACACACACACACACACCTAAGGACAACTTAGACTGACCAATGAACCTAACAGTCATGTTTTTGGACTGTGGGAGGAAGCCAAAGTACCCGGAGAGAACCCACACATGCACAGGGAGAACATGCAAACTCCATGCAGAAAGATCCCAGGCCGGGAAGTGAACCCAGGACCTTCTTACTGCAAGGCAACAGCTCTAACCACTGCGCAGCCCGAAAAACTTCATTTGTCAGTAATTCATCTGCGACACCATAAAGGCTCAGGTGTTCTGGGCTCATTAGCTGATTAGAGTGTGAAACCTTTTAGAATATTGAACCTTTTTCACAATAGTCTGAGATGGTGAATGTGGGGTTTTCATCAGCTGAAGCCATAGTCATCAGTTATAACCAATAAACACGTGAAATATCTGAATTTGCATGTAGTCAGTCTCATAGATTAGTTTCACTTTTAAGTTAACAATGAATGACCAGGCTCTTTTCCAGCTACCAGACCCTGGTTCTGCTCCACCTACCAGACCCTGGTTCTGCTCGAGCTACCAGACCCAGGTTCTTCTCCAGCTACCAGACCCAGGTTCTGCTTCAGCTACCAGGCCCAGGTTCTGCTTCAGCTACCAGGCCCAGGTTCTGCTTCAGCTACCAGACCCTGGTTCGTCTCCAGCTACCAGACCCTGGTTCGTCTCCAGCTACCAGGCCCAGGTTCTGCTCCAGCTACCAGGCCCTGGTTCTGCTCCAGATACCAGGCCCTGGTTCTGCTCCAGCTACCAGACCCTGGTTCTGCTCCAGCTACCAGGCCCCGGTTCTGCTTCAGCTACCAGGCCCAGGTTCTGCTCCAGCTACCAGGCCCTGGTTCTGCTCCAGCTACCAGACCCTGGTTCTGCTCCAGCTACCAGGCCCAGGTTCTGCTTCAGCTACCAGGCCCAGGTTCTGCTCCAGCTACCAGGCCCAGGTTCTGTTCCAGCTACCAGACCCTGTGTCTGCTCCAGCTACCAGGCCCAGGTTCTGCTCCAGCTACCAGACCCAGGTTATTCTCCAGCTACCAGACCCTGGTTCTTCTCCAGCTACCAGACCCTGGTTCTGCTCCAGCTACCAGACCCAGGTTCTTCTCCAGCTACCAGACCCTGGTTCTGCTTCAGCTACCAGACCCAGGTTCTGCTCCAGCTACCAGGCCCAGGCTCTGCTCCAGCTACCAGGCCCAGGTTCTGCTCCAGCTACCACGCCCAGGTGCTGCTCCAGTTACCAGACCCAGGTTCTTCTCCAGCTACCAGACCCAGGTTCTGCTCCAGCTACCAGGCCCAGGTTCTTCTCCAGCTACCAGGTCCAGGTTCTGCTCCAGCTACCAGACCCTGGTTCTGCTTCAGCTACCAGGCCCAGGTTCTTTTCCAGCTACCAGACCCAGGTTTTGCCTCGGCTACCAAACCCGGGTTCTGCCTCAGCTACCAGACCCAGGTTCTGCTCCAGCTACCAGGCCCAGGTTCTTCTCCAGCTACCAGACCCAGGTTCTGCTTCAGCTACCAGGCCCAGGTTCTTCTCCAGCTACCAGACCCGGGTTCTTCTCCAGCTACCAGACCCTGTGTCTGCTCCAGCTACCAGGCCCTGGTTCTGCTTCAGCTACCAGGCCCTGGTTCTGCTCCAGCTACCAGACCCAGGTTCTTCTCCAGCTACCAGACCCTGGTTCTGCTCCAGCTACCAGGCCCAGGTTCTGCTTCAGCTACCAGGCCCAGGTTCTGCTCCAGCTACCAGACCCAGGTTCTGTTCCAGCTACCAGACCCTGTGTCTGCTCCAGCTACCAGACCCTGGTTCTGCTTCAGCTACCAGACCCAGGTTCTGCTCCAGCTACCAGGCCCAGGCTCTGCTCCAGCTACCAGGCCCAGGTTCTGCTCCAGCTACCACGCCCAGGTGCTGCTCCAGTTACCAGATCCTGGTTCTGCTCCAGCTACCAGGCACAGGTTCTGCTCCAGCTACCAGGCCCAGGTTCTTTTCCAGCTACCAGACCCAGGTTTTGCCTCAGCTACCAAACCCGGGTTCTGCCTCAGCTACCAGACCCAGGTTCTGCTCCAGCTACCAGGCCCAGGTTCTGCTCTAGCTACCAGGCCCAGGTTCTTCTCCAGCTACCAGACCCAGGTTCTGCTTCAGCTACCAGGCCCAGGTTCTTCTCCAGCTACCAGACCCAGGTTCTTCTCCAGCTACCAGACGCAGGTTCTTCTCCAGCTACCAGACCCAGGTTCTGCTCCAGCTACCATACCCAGGTTCTTCTCCAGCTACCAGACCCAGGTTCTTCTCCAGCTACCAGGCCCAGGTTCTGCTCCAGCTACCAGACCCAGGTGGTCACTTCAGATGAGGCCTTGTGCAGGTGTTCAACAGCCTCATTGTTTTATTCAACATTATTCTCAGGAAAAATTTACCATTTAAAAGTGATAGCAGAAACATTACCTGGCTTTCTTTTTATTTTTGTTCTAAATTTTTCCAATCAAACTTTTGAATGGAAGCAATTTTTTTCACTTATTTAACTGGTGATCTCTCATAATACAATAGATTGCTCCTCATTCCTCACTGTGGTCACAGGGGGCTGGTGTCTATATCTGGTAACAGGTGGGGGCACCCTGGACAGGTCTCCAGTCCAGCACAGCGTGTCCTGTTCATTCAATGTTCATGTTGGTCTTTCCACCATTTGAGACCTTGTGGTAGGCTGGGTGGAGGTTTTTCTACCAGAACCAGATAATGATCCAAACACTGAAACATTTAGATTCATATAAAATAAGAAGGCTACAAAAGTAGGAATAAAAAGAAACAGACGAAGAATTGATCACCAACCAAAAGTACCTGATTTAATTCTCGCAAATGTGGGCGCCTACCTCACAGAGAGCAGGATCGTGCTCCAGGGATTAGCGGTGGCAAACAAGTAGATTCACAATCCAGATGATTTGTACTTCACTCTGGGGGTGCACAGTTGCAGGTGATCAGCCAATCTTAATGAACGTGAGGGTTGATCAACTCAGATAAACATCGAGGAGCTTGATCATTAGATGACTGTACTTCATCTGATTTCACCTGCTGGGTGGAGCTCAAGGCAGTGAATACGGACAGACTCACCTGAGCTTAACTGTCACTGACATCAGCAACAACTGTCATGATTAGAAACTTCACTGCTTCTTTCAGAATTCCCCTGAGTCCTACTGCCCACCATCCTAAATAAAAGAGTGTCTGTTTGGGATGGCTTCAGCGCCTCTCAAATACATTAAACTGCAGCACTTCATATAATTTGATGGCATACTGTTCTCATGTACAGGTGAATCTGGAAAAATGACAATATGGTGAAAAACTTCATCCATCCATCCATTGTCTGATTCCACTTTGTCCACATAGGGTCACTGGGGGGCTGGTGCCTATCTCCAGGGGTCAATGGGCAATCAGGTGGGGTACACCCTGGACAGGGAGCCAGTCCATCGCAGGGCAACACAGAGTCACACAGGACAAACAATCACACACACACACACACACCTAAGGACAACGTAGACAGACCAATGAACCTAACAGTCATGTTTTTGGACTGTGGGAGGAAGCCGAAGTACCCGGAGAGAACCCACACATGCACAGGGAGAACATGCAAACTCCATGCAGAAAGATCCCAGGCCGGGAAGTGAACCCAGGACCTTCTTACTGCAAGGCAACAGCTCTAACCACTGCGCAGCCCGAAAAACTTCATTTATGTCAGTAATTCATCTGCGACACCATAAAGGCTCAGGTGTTCTGGGCTCATTGGCTGATTAGAGTGTGACACCTTTTAGAATATTGAACCTTTTTCACAATAGTCTGAGATGGTGAATGTGGGGTTTTCATCAGCTGCAGCCATAGTCATCAGTTATAACCAATAAACACGTGAAATATCTGGATTTGCATGTAGTCAGTCTCATAGATTAGTTTCACTTTTAAGTTAACAATGAATGACCAGGTTCTTTTCCAGCGACAGGTTCTGCTCCAGCTACCAGACCCAGTTTCTTCTCCAGCTACCAGGCCCAGGTTCTGCTCCAGCTACCAGACCCAGGTTCTGCTCCAGCTACCAGACCCAGTTTCTGCTCCAGCTACCACGCCCAGGCGCTGCTCCAGCGACAGGTTCTGCTTCAGCTACCAGACCCAAGTTCTGCTCTAGCTATCAGGCCCAGGTTCTGCTCCAGCTACCAGACCAAGCTCTACTGGGGTGAGTCAGTAACAATGCCTCCAAAAAGAAACAATGTTGCTGAGGAGGAACTGGAAGAGATAAAGAATTCACTGAGCTTTATGTCAGAAGAAATTACAACAGTTTCTAAACAACAGAAAGCGATTATGGAATTAGTGGAGGAGGTTAAAGTCCTAAGAAGAAAAAATGAGGAAAAGGACAGGAAAATCACCTTACTGGAAGAGAGTGTCAGAACTGGAACAATATTCAGGAATAAATGATGTAATAGTGACAAGACTTGAAACAACACACCAAATTTATGCAAGAGCAACAGCTACAGAGAGTGGAGAACCACCTGAACAAGAATTTAACAACTTAGAAAGGCAGGTAATGGACTTCCTTGGTAGCAAAGGGATACATCTAGAGGCCAAGGACATAGAGGGATGTCATCCTCTTCCACGTAAAAATAAAAATCAGAAACCTGCAATCCTTATCAGATTTATGAACAGAAAACACAAGAAAGAACTGCTTAAACAAGGAAGGAAGCTGAAGGGAACCAATGTATATATAAATGAACACCTAATCAAGAAAAATGCAGACATTGCGAGGCAAGCGAGACTTCTGAGAAAGCAAAAGAAAATACAGTCAGCATGGACTTCAAACTGTAAGGTATTCATTAAACTGAATGGGTCTCCAGAGCAGGCAAAGATTCTGATCATTAAGAAACTAACAGAACTAGAAAAATACAAGTGATAAATGAGTATATAAACAAGTTTACAAACTATGGTTAAGATCATCAGAATGTATGCATCCAAACTTATTTAGGACACTGTAAAAACTAACATGGATAACTCAGTTTGATATTGGTCTTGATTCAAACTGGCAAACATCACTCAACTGAAATGGATAAAGATGATAAAATATATGATATTGATGATAAAATAGATGGAAATGTATATGAATTAAACATAAGTTGTGATTATATTGGAGAAGAACAATTGAACTGTGGGAGAATGACTAAGGACACAATGTCACTTATCCACATTAATAGTAGAAGCTTATTTCCTAAGTTTTTAATTATCAAAGATAATTTAAATAAATTCAAAAACAAATTTAGTGTGATTGCTATAACAGAGACTTGGCTCAAAGGTGATATGATGGATGAAGTACAAATGGAAGGGTATGAACTTTATTTTGTAAATAGAAAAAAATGAAAGAGGTGGTGGGGTTGCCCTGTACATTAAATCAGATCTAAAATGTAAACTAGTTAAGGAAATGACAATGATGGAAGATAATGTTATGGAAATTGTAACGGTAGAAATCAGCAATGAAGCTGCTAAAAATACTTTAATTTGTTGTATTTATAGAGCACCAGGATCATGTATTGGGGCATTTAATGAAAAAAATATTGAATTGGTTGATCACATTAATTACAAAACATTATTTCTGTGTGGGAACTTTAATATTAATTTAGAACATGAGGCTGGATAGATCACTAAGGATTTTGCAGATTCACTGTATAGTGTAGGTTTCTTTCCCTTGATAAACAAGCCAACTAGAATTACATCTCGGACTGCAGCAATCATTGACTATATGTTCACTAACAAGAAGGATGATGTCAGGAAAACAGGGATATTAATGACGGATATTAGCAGAGGTGGAAAGTAACGAATTACATTTACTCACGTTACTGTAATTGAGTAGCTTTTTTGTAAATTTATACTTTTTAAGTCGTTTTTAAAATATGTACTTTTACTTTTACTTGAGTAAGTTTTTAAAAAAGAATTGTAATTCGCTACATTTTAAATCATATCCGTTACTGAGTAAAAATAAATTGTAGGCTTAATAAATTAAAAATATTACGTGTAGCAGCGTCGGAACAGAAAGAGACACCTGCATGAGCGCCACGTCTAAACCGGGGGGGGGCTACACGCTTTATGATGAGGACAAACAGCCATTTTTACCGCAGTTTTGCTCAAAAACATCAGTTAAGTCCTTGTGATCCACTCGCAGTTTACCTCCTCTCTCCCTCCTCTCCTGTGGGTTGGAACCCGCACCTTCGCGCACCGGTGTGACGTCATCAGAATTCTGCTCGGTTCGGCAACCAGACTCGGTTCCGTGTCTGAAATGTGTTTCCATACCGCGCACGGAAGCGGCAAAATTACGTTTAGCGCTCCTAAGAAGCGGATTATCAGCGCTCTGCTCATAAAACAGAAGACCTGCAGGCCTCTGTGAGTTAATCCTGATACTGTTCAGGTGTAAACATTGTGCTCCATCCCTGTGTTTGAACTCGGAAGATGCTCCTTGATGCCACAGATATGTGATGATTTAGCTTGTTTCTTTAATTTTACTCCAGAATAAGAGATTAAAGTATTACTAAAGCAGTTCAGTGTAGTTAAATTAGTCATTCACATGATTCTAACATGCTGCAGTGTGTGTGTGTGTGTGTGTGTGTGTGTGTGTGTGTGTGTGTGTGTGTGTGTGTGTGTGTGTGTGTGTGTGTGTGTGTGTGTGTGTGTGTGCAGAGCCGGATTAAATAAATGGACTACACTAGGCAGGCTGCATTTTTAGCTCCCCCCCCCACACACACACACCCACACACACACACACACATACACCCCTCCATCAATGTTATTTAATGAATTGAAATCTGAAACTTATCAAAGTTACTAATAAAAGTTCATTCACATTTTACAAAGCCTAGTTTTTTGTTACAAATTGGTTGTTTGTATGCCAGAATAAGTCATGTGTTGTATGTAAAACATTCTATCAGACAAATTTTTGATATTAATAATTTATACATCATTACACAGCTGTATTAAATGCTAATAAATTATCCTCATCTTATCCATTGAGAGTGTCATTGTCACGGCGGTACGAGTAAATCACTAGATGTCATTAAACTATGTAAACAGAGCAAAAATGTGTCTCTTATTTGCTCTGTTTATATATAATCACTACATTTAATTAAAAAGATTTTCTGCTAAATACAGTAGCTTACAACATTTATAAATGTTGACAAATTAATCACATGATATTGCAAAGACATTCAAGAATAAATAGATTAATTTGAATGGACTGAAGCATGTTTTTAAAGGTGCAAAAACAAACTTTAAACACGCAGCTTAAATTATTACAGTATAAATTTAATACAATCTATAATCTTAAAAGAAAGTATTTTAATAAAATGAAAACATTATCTTAAGTTTTGATCTTGCTTTATGCTCATTCAGGCTGTTGTTGCCTCTGCTGAATCAGAAATTCTGTGTCAATTTTCTGAGTGTGAACTTATTGTTTTGCTATTTGAACATTAATAAAATTATTTGAAAAATAATTAATAAAACCAGCAACACTTACCAAGGAAACCATTTCGCATTCTCCACTCCGGGATCATCTTCAGCCTTCCAGCATCACAGGCCTCAGTCACAGCAGAAACACGTCTAAAGAAATGTTCCTTGGTTAAGCTTCGGTTTATGTCTCCAGATTTCCTCTGTGATGCCGAAGAATATCCAATATTTTGAGAGGGATGGTTTAGTGCAAAGTACTCACGCATCGTGTCATCAGTTTGGTACCACTGCAGGATCAGATGGGTAGCTAGTTGTTAATACCCTTTCTGGGTCTAGAGGCTCCTGCTGTAAGACTATATTGGGCTCACTTGTGGCTGGCTGCTGTTCTTCCAGTTTGTCCGTCTGAGAAGGCGTTGATGTTGACGGCGTTGGCGCTACAGCGTCTTCCGCCGCATCTTCCAGCGCGTCTTTGGGTCGTGTCTCCTCCGGGTCTGACTTGGGCCCGGCCCGGCCCGGCCTCTGGCTCTGCTGACTCAAGCAGGTTCACAGCTGTCGGACGGCTGCCCGAGCAGCCCGACAGAAACTTCTGAAAAGCCCACCGCTGTCTCTTCTTTTGTTCCTCTTCATTTTTATTATTATTTTTTTTTACGTTTTGCCGCACCCGAAAGCATCGTGAAAGTTAGCCTACTCAAAAACACCTGCTAGCTTTGTTGTGTCCCGCTCTGACTCTGACGTCCTTAATTGGGTGGCGCCTTAATGTGACGTAGCCAATGAAACGGTCTATGGTTAAGATAAACATTGTCACTATTTTTAATTAATTAATAAATATTGAAATAAATTGTAGATAGGAGTCCTATCTACAAATTCTGTCATAGGACATTTGTGCATTTAATTTTTAATGTATTTATTTTTAATTTTGTTCCTCTGTCTGGGCCCCATCCAGCCAATCAGGCCCTAGGCACGTGCCTACTTTGCCTTTGCGTTAATCCGGCTCTGTGAGTGTGTAGGACTGCATAAGACAGCATAGCTTCATCAAATCCATGCATCCTATATCTTGGCTGAAGTAATGGCTCAGGAAAATAACTTGTATTTATTAAACAATGATGTCTTTGCAGTGTTTATGATAATATTTTATCTTATACTGGACCTATCTTTGGTCTGGGAGGTGTAACATATCATGATACAAGCCTTTTAAAACATGTTTAAGTGTTACAAGAGGAGATAAATGCATGAATTTAAAGTTCATGTTTGGAGACCAACCTTCACAGTTTGGAGGCTCACGCTGGTGAGGAGACACCATTAGTTCTAGAAACACCTGGGCTCCCAAGGCCTACTCTGACAGGATGGATGTTACGGGACCCTTAAGGATTCCAGTTGGATGATTGGAGGATTATTTAGGAGGACTGGAATGAACAAACTGATTTCAGTGGTGAAGGGTTAAAGGTATTGGCTCAGCATTAAAATTGTAGAAATGCAAAATAACTACACTTTATTATCTATATAAACATGTATGGGTCCAGTTTTTTATTTTATTAAGGACTTTTGTCATAAATGATTACAGAAAATCCAAATCCTCTCCTCCAGACAGTGAAGAACTGTGTTTCGCATACGTCACTCCAGCACGTAAAACAAGCTAGCTGCTGATGCTAATATTGTGAATCGCTGTTATTTGCTTACTTTCATGCTCCTAATTATTACGTAAAATTGCGTTTACAGCTGCAGCAAAAGGTCTGAGCCATGTGTCTGTGTCCTACACGCATTTTTAAATAACAGGTCTGATCTAAAATAATAACCTACATCTATAAATCCATCTAGAACCCACCGCTACTTCTGGACTCCAGACGAGTCCCGTTAGCATGACTGCAGCAAAACTAACCGTGTTGGCTCCGGTAAGGGAAGAACAAGTCCTTTGGGAAAGCTACGACACACACACATGCGCACGCACGCACACACACACACACACACACACACACACACACAGATATAATCTAAAAGATGATCTCTATATTTCAACATTAAAACCTCCATGACATCCTGGATTAGTGCAAACAACGAGTTGAGCTAAGGAGTTACTCCGGCATCAGGAAGATTTATTCTGGTAAATTGTAGGTTCATTATTTTCCAGAGTTATGTCAGTAAATACACACAGCAGTAAAACTGTAGATTACTGAACTATATTGGGACACATGATGGAGCTAAGACCAGCTGAAAACTTGTCAGCTTAGAGCTTCCAGTGGAGCACAGAAATGAAATATTTAAAAAAAGTAAACAAACTGTTCCGATTTTGGTTCTGAAGAGGAACAGAATCCTCCTCTATGTCCAAATCAGGTCACAGGTCTTCTGAGTCAAACGGTCTAAAACATGTCTGCACCTCTGGTAGTGATATCCAGCTGGCGGGGTTGAAGTTCGGTTGAACTTCTCCAGTAATCTAATATCCGTTCTCGTCGCCTTATCCCAGAGAAAAAAACAAATCTGATGGACTAGTAGAGGCTTCAGAAGCTACATCTGATTGATGACACATTGTTCTCTGCTATAACGCTAACGCAGAAACAGCGGAGCCAGGCATTGCTTACTACTGCTGTTTCAGCAGAGCTCCATGTGAAACGTCAACTGCTGCCCAGGGCATAGACTGGAAGTTAGTTTCTGTTTTTCCTGCGCCAGTCACAAACTTCAGATTTTCTTACAATTCCAGCCATCAAAATCCAAAAACCTTTTTCATCTGAGATTTTAATACACATTTACACATGCTGTTCAAACAAATTTTGCCTCTGGCCGATATCTTTAAATGAGTGAGTGAACCCACTACCAAGGATGAACTCTGCTAACTTTAAAAATCAGCTGCTCTAAATAAGCATTCAGGGAAAAGTCATGGGCTTGTGACTATAACCTAATTTATGTTACTAGTTTGCAGTTTAACTGCCTTTGTACTTCAATATGCATATTTGTTCATTTAATTAAAAAAACGGCCACTTTGACATTTATACCCCATTGTCTTTTTTTTAACTATTCAGAAGAGCCCGTCCTTGCACAGTCAAAAAAGTAACTAAGTAACTTTTACTCTGACTACATTTGAAATAAGCTACTTTTTACTTTTACTTGAGTACATTTTGAGGCAGGTAATTTTACTTGTAACTGAGTAAAATTTCATGAAAGTAATTATACTTGTACTTAAGTACAACATTTTAGTACTCTTTCCACCTCTGGATATTAGTGACCACCTACCTGTTTTCGCAGTCTTCAAATATAAATATTCCATAAAACAAAACATCACCATGAACTACAGAAGAGATAAATCAGTTAAAGCCATGGAGGCATTACACAAAGATCTTAATAAACAAAATTGGAAGGAGGTATACGTCGGCGATGTCAACGCTGCATACACATCCTTCATGAAAATACTGTTGAAGTCATATAATGATAACTGCAAATTAATCAAATCTACAGGTAAAAGGGAAAATCAACCTTGGATGACCAAGGGATTAAAAAATGCGTGTGCAAAAAAGAATAATTCATATAGGAGTTTTTTTATTGCAAACAAGGGAAGCAGAAGATAGATATAAAAAATATAAAAATGAATTGGTAACAATAATTAGGAAGCAAAAAAAAAAGATTATTATGGTAATCTATTGAATCAGAATAAAAATAACACAAAAGCTATTTGGGGAATAATAAACAGTGTGACTAATAGAGAGAAAACAAAATCCAGTATTCCAAATCACTTTGTCAAGGGAAAAAAAAAGATACTTATGATGATAAAGAAATCACTGATGAGTTTAATGATTTTTTTGTAAATGTAGGTCGGAGTTTGATGGAGAACAAACCAATAATAGAAGATAAATTGACCATAATGATTAGTAATGCCAATAGTATTGTCCTTGACAAAGTAGATAAAGAAGAAATACGAAACATTGTAAAAAAAACTGTGGAAACAAACGATCAGCCGATTATCAGGACCTGGATAGGATAACTGTTAAAACCATCATAGAATCTGTCATTGAACCATTCACTCACATTTGTAATCTATCACTTTCTACTGGAAATTTTCCTGATGCAATGAAAACAGCGAAAGTCATTCCTTTGTACAAGAATGGTGATAAACATTGTTTCAATAATTACAGGCCGGTGTCACTGCTTCCACAGTTTTCTAAAATATTGGAAAAAGTATTTGTATCAAGGTTGGATAAATTCATCGAAAAAAATAATATTTTTAACAATTAACAATATGGGTTTAGAACTACACATTCCACAGCAAAGGCAATAATGGAATTAATGGATAAAATATCAACAGCAATTGACAATAAAAATGACTTTGTTAGTGTTTTCATTGATTTGAAAAAAAGCTTTTGACGTCATTGATCACGCAAGGTTACTTTCAAAATTAAGTCAGTATGGAATAAGAGGTGTGGCTCATCAATGGGTTAAAACTTATTTAGAAAAAAAGAAACAGTTCGTTCACATAAAGGACCATAAATCAAAACTATGTGAAATGAATTGTGGAGTGCCACAAGGGTTGGCCCTCGGACCAAAATTGTTCATTTTGTTTAGTAACGACTTGGTAAATGTATCTAAGACACTCGGTACCATTCTATTTGCAGATGATACAACACTGTTTTGCTCAGGATCAAATATCGAGGAGGTGGCTAAAGTGATAATGAACTGATTAAAATTAAAAACTGGTTTGATATAAATGGGCAATGGTGGCACAGTAGTTAAGTGCTTGCCCCGTAAATGGAAGGTTGCAGGTTCGAGCCCGCTCAGTCTGTCGCTGTTGCTGTCCTTGGGCAAGACACTTAACCCACATTGCCTGCTGGTGGTGGTCGGAGAGACTGGTGGCGCCAGTGCTCGGCAGCCTCGCCTCTGTCATTGTGCCCGAGGGCAGCTGTGGCTACATCGTAGTTCATCCCCACCAGTGTGTGAATGTGTGTGTGAATGGGTGAATGACTGATTGTGTTGTAAAGCGCCTTGGGGGTTCCAGGACTCTAGAAGGCGCTATATCAAATACAGGCCATTTACCATTTAAATAGATTGACACTGAATCTTAATAAAACAAATGTTACACAGTTTAATAATAAAAAGAACAGTGGTGTGTCATTGGAAATAGATAGGATTTCAATTCAAAAAGTAAAAGAAACTAAATTTCTTGGAGTACTTACTGATGAAGACTTGTCATGGAAATCCCATATTAGTTACATAAAAAGTAAAATTGCCACATCCTTAGGGGTATTACATAGTCACGTTTTTACTGACTAATTCTGGTTTGTTGGCATTGTACAATTCACTGATTGTTCCATACTTGACTTATTGTGTAGAAATTTGGGGAGCAACATACAAAAACTATACACAACCATAGGCGGAGATCCCGGGGGACCCCCCCCCCCCCCCCCCCCCCCCCCCACACACACACACACACACACACAAAAGCTTAAACACATAAATGCTATCAGTAAACCTGTATTGTCTTCTAAAACCACAACGTAAAAGGTAGTCTGCAAATACAAAACAATGTGTTTTTAATTGCTGAGAAATTATAGTCCACCCCCCACCCCCCCAAAGCGACGTCGTACTCTGCTTAAGAACAAGTGTTATTTTCCCACTTCAGAAAAAGCGTCCAACGTGTTTTTACGCTTTCTCCGAGACATGTCTCGTCGCTAAGTTGTTAGCGCCGCGCACTAAAACGTCAAAAGTGCAGCATAGCCTGCTGGAGGTTTTAAGGGTTCAGATGAAAACACCCGACCTCTCAGGCTGCTCACACATCGATCTTAAGTTGTCGCTGTTGCGCTCACGCCGTAATACAGTATTAGATGCGGTTAAAGTCAAACACGAAAAAATAAATAAATTTTACATGAATAAGTGATGCTTAGCCTGGTGGGGGGGAGGAAACCTGGCAAGCTCATCAACACTATTTATCTTAATGCTACTGAAACATGTAAACCAAAAAGCATTATATCCACTGCTACCTTTCTAATTTTAAACTCCGTAACTTATGCTGTAACTTCACCTTGCCCTGCCTGCTCCTCCTTGCTGCCTGCCGTATGTGATCACAAGCGACAACATAGTAGTTCCCGCTGCTTCTTCGGGAAACAGTGCAAAAAAATGAAAAATAAAATTGGGATCTTGTAGGTGTGGCGGTAGGATTTCAGCCGTGGCGGCCCGCCACGGCTACGCCTATGTAAGGGAAACCCTGAGTGTTGTATGTAGAGAGCATTTTTTTCATGTCCCCCCCAAAAATTACTCTCTGAAGTTTTACTGTTTATTGTCCCCCCCAAAATTGAAATTGGATTTCCGCCCTTGACAACCCTTATTTATTTTACAGAAAAGAGCTCTGAGAATCATCAATTATAGTGGCTGTAGAGATCCGTCGAACCCATTGTTTATTAAATATAAATTACTGAAATTTCATGATTTAAAAGACTGGAAAATCCTACAAACCATGTATAAAGCCAGTTTAGGTACTCTGCCAACAAACATTCAGGGGACATTTGAAAAGCGAACTAGTAATTACATGCTGAAAGAAACTGATGTGTTTACAAAACCTGGATTTAGAACAAAAATTAAGGAGTGGAATTTATCTGTAAATGGTGTTAAATTATGGAATAACCTTAAAAGGGAAATTACAAAACCTATGTCATTTAATATATTCAAAAAAATGTACCAAATTGAGTGTACTAAACAATTATGAAAATGTAAATTAAATCAATGATCAAGATCACACTGGAATTTGGAACAGGAAAAGTTTAAAATGAATCTGTATGTGTGTCTGACAAATGATAATTATATATAAATTGATTATTTCTACTGGAAAGGGGGCAGAAATTATAAGATGTTTTCTTCATTCTGCTCCTTTTCGTTCAAATTTGATTTTTTGTTATGTTTTTCTTATTGTTTATATGTTTTATTTGTTTTCATTTTGAATGAAATAAACAAAGAAAACAATGAATGATGATGTTTATTTGATATGGACACAGCAGTTACATTGGACAAACCAGATGCATTGTTTCAGTGTGTTAGCACAAGTGCTAATTTGCAACACTTGTCTATAGGCACCTTTTCTAAAAAGTTGAACACATTTAAATAAGATACAAACAAAACAAAAACCTGTATTATAAGTCTAATAAATTCTTCTTGCAGTTAGTTACCTCACAAATAAGGTGAAGTCCCACAAACACACGTGTCCACAGACATGCTGGTGCAGAGAGCTGAGTCTAAACCGAATGTGTGCATGTTGTTGGACTACAACTTACTTTTTTTTGTGTCATC